>NC_090656.1:227117306-227312738 GCF_040937935.1 Hyperolius riggenbachi | reverse complement strand
AAATCCAATCGAGAATCTGTGGCAAGATCTGAAAACTGCTGTTCACAAATGCTATCCATCTAATCTGACTGAGCTGGAGTTGTTTTGCAAAGAAAAATGGGCAAGGATTTCAGTCTCTAGATGTGCAAAGCTGGTAGAGACATACCCTAAAAGACTGGCAGCTGTAATTGCAGCAAAAGGTGGTTCTACAAAGTATTGACTCAGGCAGCTGAATAATTACGCACACCCCACTTTTCAGTTATTTATTTGTAAAAAATGTTCTGAATCCTGTATGATATTCGTTCCACTTCTCACGTGTACACCACTTTGTATTGGTCTTTTACGTGGAATTCCAATAAAATTGATGCATGTTTGTGTCAGTAATGTGACAAAATGTGGAAAACCTCAAGGGGGCTGAATACTTTTGCAACCCACTGTAGATTATTGTACTATTTTGTAGTTAGCAGGCCCAGCTTTACTGCTATATACCTGTCCTGTATCTGCTCTCTGTAATCTAGTCACACCTGTTCTATTGTTTAGCTAGATTCTTCTATTGTTTAGTTAGTACTGTAATGTACTCTAGTCTGTGTATAGGGACCGTCCGTCACCGCGTTACCTAGGATCTTTGTGTGCGCAGTGCACGTTTGCACTGTCCGCACCCTCTCGTTAGTGCTACACCTGTCCTATTGTTTATATTACTTGTATTGTGTATTCGCTGAATTGTACTGTACTGTAGTCAGTGTATAGGGACACCGTCAGTCAGCGTCAGCTAGGGTCTTTGTGTGCGCACTGCGCACTCTCTTGTTAGCGCTACACCGATCTCTGCTGTAGAGTAGTACACCTGTCCGTCACCTCACACACCCACCACCACCAGTCCCACCCCATTAAAGTACCCCACTTGTCCCACCCGCCTTTACATACATAACTTTTTTTCATTTATATAATAAAAAATATACGATGTCTGGTACTGGCAGCCGCGGTTTGGGCAGGGGCAGCAAGGGCATCGGCAAGAGAGGAGGTCGTGGCAGCCGTGCCACCACCACCGCATGGTGCGCAGTTCTGCGTCTGCACCAGTGGCTATTCCGCCATTAGCCACTGGCCGTGGACGCCTTGGCCGCCCAACAGCTGGGAGTCACGCTGCAGAGACACAGCAGCAGCAGCGTGTGGCGCAGATGTTCCTCCCACCGCCAGGTTGTAGCCGTCCTATTGAGGAGAAGGACGCAGACTCTGTGGTGGAACCTGATAGTGGATGAGCAGGCCACCATTAGCTCTGGGACCGAGTCCTCCACCCCCGCCACCTCTCCTGTTCGCAAGAGCAGCAGCAGCCGCCCAGCACTGCCTGAGGAGGAGGAGGAGTAGGAGTGCAGTACTCCAGCCCCAGCGGGCAACACCAGCACCCTGTCACTCAGCAGCACCTTCTTCTTATCCCCAAGCACAGTGGGGCTATGGAGTGCTGTTGCGGCAGAATTGGAGGAGGAAGAAATGCTGATGGGCACTTTGGGGGATGATGCTTTGGACTGTCAGACAGTGGTGACTGTCCCTCAGTCATGCATGCAGAAGGGGAGTTTGTGGGGGTCATCCCAGCAGGACATGTTTGCGGAAGGGGAGGATGATGATCACAGGGTGAAGGACAGAGACTGGGTGGCAGATCCTGAGGATGTCATCAGCTCTGAGGAGGAGGAGGAGGATGCGTCTGTGGGCCTTGCTAGAAGGATCAGCATCACAGGCATAGGCAGGATCAGAAGTGGGCGTGGTATGCAGGCCACACAGGGTGCTGATCCGGAGGCGGAGAGTTCTGCCAGTGCCACCAGCCACACCAAGAACCCCCCCCCCCCCCCCCCAACCACCACAGGGAGACCAGCGGCAGCAGCACCTTCCAGTCGAAGGGGCAACTTCACCTCCCCAATTTGGAATTATTTCACCCTGCCCTATGTGGAGTGCAAGTATGCCACCTGCAACCAGTGCCGCCAGCAGCTCAGCAGAGGGAAGGAGCCCTCTGCGTACGGCACCACCTCTCTGGTGAACCATCTGGCAGGGAAACACTTTCATGAGCATGAGGAGTTCATGAAGTTGAAAGAAGCTGGCAGTGGCAGACCCGCCACCACTGCGAAGCCGTCGGCAGCAGCCACCCGCCCTCCTCCACCTCCTCCAGCAGCACCAGCAGGAGTGCGTCAGCAACGCACTGCTCCTCCTGCCTCTGCAACTCCTGCCGCCGACACTGAGGCCTTTTCTGGCAGCCAGTCCTCAGTGGCCTCCTCTGCTCCCTCCAGTGATTCCCGTGCCAGCAAAAGGCGTCGCCAGACCCTGCTCAGTGACACCTTCCAGGGGGTGGTCAGGGTTCTGCCTCCCAGCAGCCGTCGCGTGCGTCAGCTGAACAGCTTGCTGGCATGGGCCATGTGCTCCCAACTCCTGCCTTATTCCCTTGTGCAGGAGGTGAGCGACATGCGTGCGCTGCTGATGTGTGCAACCCCCGATTGGCCAATCCCCAACCGACATTTTTTCACATGCACGGCCATCCCTGCACTTCACCGCTCTGTGATGGCCAATGTCGGGAGAGGGCTGGATCATGCGGTGGGTCAACGGGTCCACGTCACCATGGACTCGTGGAGCAGCCGGTTTGGGACAGGCCGCTATCTGTCCTTCACCGCGCATTGGGTCAGCTTGGTGAAAGGGGGTGAGGAGAGAGGGAGCAGCATCGGGCACTGTCAGAGCAGCAGCAACAACGCAGTGGGTGGTGCCACCATGCAGGGTCAGCGGAATTGCAGCAGGTTCCTCTGATCCGCTTCCATCCTCCGGCACACCAGCCCAAACCCCCCGCCTCAGCAGCAGCGTGAACCCCCACCACTGCCAGGCGCTGCTGGAATTGGTCAGCCTGGGGAAGACCAAACTGACGGCGAACCATGTCCTGGCCAAACTCCGAGAGCAGGAGAGGAATTGGCTGACCCCCAGAGGCCTCAGAGTCGGAGAGGTGGTGTCCAACAATGGGGCAAACCTGGTTGCTGCAATCAGCAGGGGGAGACCTGACCCACAACCCCTGCCTGGCGCACGTCCTGAACCTGGTAGTCCAAAGGTTCCTGCGGACCTACCAGGGGATGGACTGACTCCTTTAGGCGGCAAGGAAGGTTGTGCGTCATTTCCGGCACTCGGCTGCAGCCATAGCGAGCCTGGAAGAGGTGGCAGAAGGAGCTGCACCTGCCACAGCACCGGCTCATGATTGATGTTCCAACTCGCTGGAACTCCACCCTGGCGATGTTGGAGCGTCTGGTTGAACAGAGGCAGGCTGTCAGCCAGTACGTTGCACGAGCAACAGTTGCCGCCATCACTGCAACTGGGCGTGCCGCCACCAACCTCCTGTCCATCATCTCCACGGAGGACTGGGGGCACATGCAGCAGGTGTGCTTAGTGCTGGCACCCTTCCTGCAGGCCACCAACATGGTAAGCAGGGACCATGCAATGGTGTGCGAGTGGGACCCCATGGTGTGTGTGCTGGACAGGGCCCTGTATGCACTGCTGGAAGAGGGAGCGGCAGCCTTGGACCAGCAGGAGCTGCAGGCAGCTTCACAGGCCACCTCTGAGGAGGGCGGCTGGGAGTTGGTGGAGGTCCCTGACCTTGCTGCTGATGAGGGGGAGCAGCAGAGCGCAGCTGGACTGGTGCGGGGGTGGAGAGAGGATGAGGTGGAGGAGGCAGAGGAGGAGGACAGCACTGTCGGCTCTAGGGCTGCCGATGATGTGCCAGCAGACATGGCCAGACTCTTCCCAATGACCCACGTCTGAAGGGGAAGCTCAGCCAGTTCCTGCCTGCAGGAGGAGACCGTGCGCAACAAATGAGGGATTTGCAGCTTTCCCTTGTTGAGCGCTTGGAGGAAGCCTTCCCTCAGCCATCCACCCCCACTGTCCAGCCAGCACAGAGACAGCAGCAGGTGCCTGCATCCACCAGCAGCAAGCGCACGCGCACCACAGACCTGCTGTCTCTGACCAACGAGCTCTACATGAGTGTAGAGCTGCCAGGGACTAGAGAGGAGGTGCCTGCAGCAGCATCCTTCTCCAGTCACAGACAGCGCTTGACCCGCATGGTGTCTGACTACATGGGGTCCTTCAGCGGGCTTGACAGCGTTGCCCCTGTTGATCCCATGGAGTATTGGGTCAAGCACCTGCCGATCTGGAGCGAGCTTGCGCAGTACGCCCTGGAAGTGCTCTCCTGCCCCCCTTCCAGCGTACTGTCAGAGCGTTGCTTCAGTGCAGCCGGTGGAGTCGTCACTGAGAAGCGATCTCGTCTGTCTCACAAGTCTGTGGACAGACTGACGTTTCTCAAAATGAACCAGGCTTGGGTGGAAGGCGAATTCCTGGCCCCTGTTGTTGGCGAAAGGGGGACATGAAGTGGCGCACACACATTACACCTGCTGCTGCTGTATTTTTTTCCTGCTGTCTGTTTCTCCACTGCCAGGGAACACATTAAAAGGTGCTGCTGCCCATGCGCCACCAGCTATTTACGCTCAAAAATAGCTGCATTTCTAAAAAAAAAAAAAAAAATGTAATAATTTTGTGTTATTATTTTAGAGGTGTCCGGGTTAAAAAATGTGCTGTCCAAATTGTGTATTGGACACAATGTGGGCTTCACGACCGCTGTCTGGAACCTCATGGTGTATATTTACGGCCCTGTTACCACCGCTAGGAACCAGGACCTGTTATGTCTCGCTGCCTGCCCTCCTGCCTGCTGCCAGTCTGCCACTGTGCCACACACTCATCCTCCTCACGCTGCCTGCTGTTGTATTTCCTCCTGCTGTCTGTGTCTCCACTGCCAGGGAACACATTACAAGGAAGGTGCTGCTGCCCATGCGCCACCAGCTATTACGCTCAAAAATAGCTGCCTGCATTATTTTGAAAAAAAAAAAAATTAAATTATTTTAGAGGTGTCCGGGTTGAAAACTGTGCTGTCCCAATTGTGTATTGGACACAATGTGGGTTTCATGACCGCTGTCTGGAACCTCATGCTGTTCATTTATGGCCCTGGTACCACCGCTAGGAACCAGGGCCTATTATGTCTCGCTGCCTGCCCTCCTGCTGCCTGCTGCCAGTCTGCCACACACTCATCCTCCTCACACTGCCTGCTGTTGTATTTCCTCCTGCTGTCTGTGTCTCCTCTGCCAGGGAACACATTACAAGGTGCTGCTGCCCATGCGCCACCAGCTATTACGCTCAAAAATAGCTGCCTGCATTATTTTGAAAAAAAAAATTAAATTATTTTAGAGGTGTCCGGGTTGAAAACTGTGCTGTCCCAATTGTGTATTGGACACAATGTGGGCTTCACGACCGCTGTCTGGAACCTCATGCTGTTTATTTACGGCCCTGGAACCACCGCTAGGACCCAGGGCCTATTATATCTCGCTGCCTGCCCTCCTGCCTGCTGCCAGTCTGCAACACTTAACCTCCTCATGCTGCTTGCTGTTGTATTTCCTCCTGCTGTCTGTGTCTCCACTGCCAGGGAGCACATTACAAGGAAGGTGCTGCTGCCCATGCGCCACCAGCTATTACGCTCAAAAATAGCTGCCTGCATTATTTTGAAAAAAAAAATTAAATTAATTTAGAGGTGTCCAGGTTGAAAACTGTGCTGTCCCAACTGTGAATTGGACACAATGTGGGCTTCACGACCGCTGTCTGGAACCTCATGCTGTTTATTTACGGCCCTGGTACCACCGCTCGGAACCAGGGCCTATTATGTCTCGCTGCCTGCCCTCCTGCTGCCTGCTGCCAGTCTGCCACACACTCATCCTCCTCACGCTGCCTGCTGTTGTATTTCCTCCTGCTGTCTGTGTCTCCACTGCCAGGGAACACATTACAAGGTGCTGCTGCCCATGCGCCACCAGCTATTACGCTCAAAAATAGCTGCATCAATTTGAAAAAAAAAATTAATTAATTTAGAGGTGTCCGGGTTGAAAACTGTGCTGTCCCAATTGTGCATTGGACACAATGTGGGCTTCACGACCGCTGTCTGGAACCTCATGCTGTTTATTTACGGCCCCGGTACCACTGCTCGGAACCAGGGCCTATTATTTCAGTCACATCACACTGCCTGACGCACACTACTCCTCCTCCTGTAGCTGTTTTGAGCTTCTGCTGTCTGTGCTGCTACCACTGCCAGGGAGAACAGAAGAAGAACTATTTTCTGCTGCCACCCACTCTCCTACCACACTACAACTTGCTACTACTTCCTCCTCCTGCTGATGTCTGTGTTTTACCACCGCCAGGGTACACAGGCGCTGTGGCTTGCAATGTGCCACTACCTATTATGCCATCAACACAAATATAACTATGGTGTTGTTATTAAAATAAAATATTTCCACAAATAAAGTAAAAAAAAAATATTACAAAAGAAAGGAAAACCAAGACACATAATATAATGATAGAGATGAAGAGGAAGAAGAAGAAGATGATATAGAAGAAGAAGATGAAGAAGATATAGAAGAAGAAGAAGAAGATATAGAAGAAGAAGATATAGAAGACGAAGAAGAAGAAGAAGATATAGAAGAAGAAGAAGAAGATATAGAAGAAGAAGATGAAGAAGGAGAAGAAGATATAGAAGAAGAAAAAGATAATTAAAGAAGATACAAGAAGTAGAAGATGAAGAAGATTCGAGTAGAAGAAGATATAGAAGAAGAAGAGGATATAGAAGAAGAAGAAGAAGATATAGAAGAAGAAGAAGAAGATATAGAAGAAGAAGAAGAAGATATAGAAGAAGAAGAAGAAGAAGATATAGAAGAAGAAGAAGATATAGAAGAAGAAAAAGATAATTAAAGAGGATACAAGAAGTAGAAGAAGAAGAAGATTCGAGAAGAAGAAGGAGGAGGAGGAGGAGGAGGAGAAGGAGAAGGAGAAGAAGAATTCCAACAACCATTTTGGACACACCTTCTCATGCAAACACTTTTCATGAAGTTCATTTACTATTTTTGAAACCTTTTTTTATAACTACTACATCACCACATAATCACTTGATGTTTTTCTTCATAAAAAAAGGTGGTTTCATGCATCATTGACCTCCTATACAAGTTTTAAAAGCTATTTAAGGCTAGCTCGAATACAGACTCGGATAGTGACGTCGGATATCCGAGGTCGAATCGGATATTCGATTAACTCGAATATCGAACTTCGAGTGAATTCGGATAGTTTACTATCCGAATTCGACCAAACTTGAATAAGATAATGAGGTATCCGATCAACAATGCTTTTGGGCACTCCAGGTGGAAAATGGGCGTGACCATGCACCAGCATGTGGGTGTGGTCATGGGTGGAGCCAAATGTACATGAACTTACCAGCGGTATAAGTAGGCCTGCCCAGAAAAATGTTGGATGAAGCCCCCTCTCCATTAATACAAAAAAAAATAAAAATAAAAAATGCAGCATATCACATAAATAGGTAGTGTCATTTAAACATAGTTGCCCGGCTTCTGGAGGTCTGCTGGGCGGGCTGGCCTGCCGCCAGGTTATCTGCCAGTCCCCCCCATAGCATTCCCTGACCTTCCAGTAGACCCCTTCCCATGCTCCCACGGACCTCCCATTGAGGCACCAGAACTCCCAGCATGCCCCCATAGAATAACCACAACTCCCTGCATGCCCCCATAAAGCCATCACAGTATGCCCACATAGAGACCCCACAGCACCCAGCATACCCCTGACTGATGCACCACAGCTCCCAGCATGCTTGCCATTGAGGCACCACAGCTGACTCTGCCTGGGGAACATCTGGGGCACCCCAGAATAGATCCGGGGCACGTGCCACTGATCTTTGGGGCTAGCAAAGCACCTGTACATACCAGGGGCTTCCTACAGCCCCATGTGCGCGCATCGCTCCTACGCCGCCTTCCTCAGCCTTCTCCCTCTTCTGTACCGGGTCCCGCAACTTCAGCCAGTCTGCACAAAACAAGTGCGCCCTCTACGGATCTCTTCGGCAGCTGCCTGATGATCATCCACTGATACAAACTGCCGACCCGCTACGATGTTGGGGGCTCCCTGCCCTGTCCCCTTGTGTTGTCCTCCGTGCCCACAATCATCCTTTAAAACCGATTATTCATAAAACTGTACATTTTATATGCTTATGAGACATGAAGCTGCTGCTCTGCTGTAAGGGCTTACAGCAGGCCCTGTAGTTCTTGCTGCTTCTGCTTGATTCAGCGTCATCATGCTGCTCAGACTACAAACAGCAGGTAGGAGAATACTGGAGGTGTGTGTTGCAGGAAGCGGCTGAGAACAGGGCTCCTGATCAGGCAGTGAAGAGGGAGGAAGCAGCTTGCGCACAGGTAGGTAAAGGGTTACACAGGACGAGGAAAACACCTGGGCCTAAACTGATCCTGTAGAGATTCATCATTCAGTGGTGGAAGTAGCTGCACAATGCAGAGAAAACTCTTATCTGTCTCATATAGACCAGGACACACAGATATATTCTCCCTTTGTTGTTACAAAAAATACTGTAGATTATCTGACCCCTGGGTATTCTCTATTTACAGATCCCTCCCTGCCTGGAAGCCTCAGCTATCCCGACATTGGAACACACAACTTCACTTTGTCCTGGGGAGAGCCAGCTGATATGACCGGTGTGATGAAGTTGTATCTTATAACTTACTGGAACTCCTCATCTCCCTCCACCACCTGGAGTGTGACCAGCGACACAACAGGTGTCACCCTTCAGAACCTGACGTCTGGGACTAGTTACACCATCTCAGTGGTGACAGTGGGAGTCCGGGGGTATCAGAGCACAGCAGTGCCGGGATTGGTGTACACAAGTAAGTGGATGTCTCAATATAGCAAGTCTTCATCTATAGTTCTGTGACACTAAAGGGCATTTTTTTAAGAAACTGCAGCTCTATCGAATCTCCAACCTAATGGGCAGGAGTGCATTCTGGGATTGTGATTGTCTGTTTTCATTAAAGAGGAGCTGTTAGGTATAAGGTCTCAGAGAAAAAAAACACACATGTCAGTAGCTAAATATTGGCTGTACTTACATTACATATGCATTTCACTGTCCACGTTTGGATTTCACAGAATCTTTATATAGTATTTGCAGAGAATGATGCTCCTGACAGCTCATGGCAGGTTCCATGTTTGTCTGTCTTGTATGAAGCCAAATGTGATGTAATATCCTCCCTTACCCTGCTTCCTGAATGATGATTCTTTAGCCCTCCCAAGTTCCAGCCCGCAGACACTCCCACCAGTCTCTTGTCTAACCGCCGTATTGTCTGTCACTCGGGGGGGGGGGGGGGGGGGGGGGGTTCAGGCAAGCGTGCTGTCAGTGGGGGGGGGGGGGGGGGTTGCAGGCCTGGGGAGGCTTTCAGATGAACAGAGGTGAGCCGTTTTAGTTCTATGCTGGGAAGTCCGAATCTTTTCAATGATTCGTGTGATTCGAACCGAATCATTGAAAAGATCCGGATCTTTGAACCGAATCTTTTAATCATTTGCAGCAGAGTGAGAGATTCAGGAGAATTAGGGCACATTGAGGGTGCTAATGGGGAAGGGAGAGATGCAGCAGGAAACTTGTGCACAGAAGCTGCAGTTCTTGTTTCTTCCAGACATCCACTCTCGGATGATTCGACTCACAAGAAAGATCCGGATCAAAGATCCGAATCGTTCATGATCTGAACAACACTATACTGCAGTGAATGTTAATTAGCCATGTGGCTAGGAACAATAGGGACTCTGCAGAATACTCTAATGCTGTGCACTGTGAATAGCACATTGATTTTTCAGTGCTGTGAGTTGGGCTGCATTACAGGCTGCTGTAACGTAGAGATGTAGCGAACGGTTCGCCGGCGAACGGTTCCAGGCGAACTTTGGGGGTTCGCGTTCGCCTGGACCAAGCGAACTTTTGCGGAAGTTCGATTCGCCCCATAATGCACTATGAGGGTCAACTTTGACCCTCTGCATCACAGTCAGCAGGTACATTGTAGCCATTCAGGCTACACTAAGCCCTGGAGCCCCACCCCCCCTTATATAAGGCGGGTTTGCCGGCCATTACACCCACTCGTGTGCCTGCTAAATACAGACTAGGGACAGCTGCTGCAGACTTGTTCTCTTAGGGAGAGATTAGTTAGGCTCTTGGCTGATTGTTATTGCTAAAATAGCACCTCTCAACAGCTCTTTTGAGAGCTGTAATGTTTTCCTGATGTGTTTTTTTTTTTTGTGTGTGTTGCTCACTGACATTATACAGCCCTATCTGTTGCAGCTGGACCTTGGTAATTGTTATTACTGTGCCAGCCAGGCCCTGCCTAACTATCTATACTGGGACACCTACCTATGCCTACCTAACTACTGGGGCACCTACTTACCTATACGGGGACACCTACCTACCTATACTAGGGGACCTACCTATGCCTACCTACCTATACTGGGTCTCCTACCTATGCCTAGCTAACTACTGGGTCTCCTACCTATGTCTAGCTAACTACTGAGGCACCTACCTATACCTACCTACCTATACTGGGACTCCTACCTATGCTTAGCTAACTACTGGGACACCTACCTATGCCTACCTACCTATACTGGGTCTCCTACCTATGCCTAGCTAACTACTGGGAAACCTACCTATGCCTACCTACCTATACTGGGTCTCCTACCTATGCCTAGCTAACTACTGGGACACCTACCTATGCCTACCTACCTATACTGGGTCTCCTACCTATGCCTAGCTAACTACTGGGACACCTACCTATGCCTACCTACCTATACTGGGTCTCCTACCTATGCCTAGCTAACTACTGGGACACCTATCTATGCCTACCTACCTATACTGGGACACCTACCTATGCCTACCTACCTATACTGGGTCTCCTACCTATGCCTAGCTAACTACTGGGAAACCTACCTATGCCTACCTACCTATACTGGGTCTCCTACCTATGCCTAGCTAACTACTGGGACACCTACCTATGCCTACCTACCTATACTGGGACTCCTACCTATGCCTACCTACCTATACTGGGACTCCTACCTATGCCTAGCTAACTACTGGGACACCTATCTATGCCTACCTACATACAAGAAGATAATAAGGTCGTTGCTTCATTGTGGACAGACCAAATTTGATCAGCTGGACAGTCACTGTTGTTCTATCATTGAGCTACCTCAGCTACTAGGGGACCTAACTATGCCTACCTACCTATACTGGGTCTCCTACCTATGCCTAGCTAACTACTGGGTCTCCTACCTATGTCTAGCTAACTACTGAGGCACCTACCTATACCTACCTACCTATACTGGGACTCCTACCTATGCTTAGCTAACTACTGGGACACCTACCTATGCCTACCTACCTATACTGGGTCTCCTACCTATGCCTAGCTAACTACTGAGAAACCTACCTATGCCTACCTACCTATACTGGGTCTCCTACCTATGCCTAGCTAACTACTGGGACACCTACCTATGCCTACCTACCTATACTGGGTCTCCTACCTATGCCTAGCTAACTACTGGGACACCTATCTATGCCTACCTACCTATACTGGGACACCTACCTATGCCTACCTACCTATACTGGGTCTCCTACCTATGCCTAGCTAACTACTGGGAAACCTACCTATGCCTACCTACCTATACTGGGTCTCCTACCTATGCCTAGCTAACTACTGGGACACCTACCTATGCCTACCTACCTATACTGGGACTCCTACCTATGCCTAGCTAACTACTGGGACACCTACCTATGCCTACCTACCTATACTGGGACTCCTACCTATGCCTACCTACCTATACTGGGTCTCCTACCTATGCCTAGCTAACTACTGGGAAACCTACCTATGCCTACCTACCTATACTGGGTCTCCTACCTATGCCTAGCTAACTACTGGGACACCTACCTATGCCTACCTACCTATACTGGGACTCCTACCTATGCCTACCTACCTATACTGGGACTCCTACCTATGCCTAGCTAACTACTGGGGCACCTACCTATACTGGGTCTCCTACCTATGCCTAGCTAACTACTGGGACACCTATCTATGCCTACCTACATACAAGAAGATAATAAGGTTGTTGCTTCATTGTGGACAGACCAAATTTGAACAGCTGGACAGTCACTGTTGTTCTTACATTGAGCTACCTCAGCCCGGTGACCATATGGGCTTGAAACCCGCCACGGCCTGCACTCTCTTCTATGGTGTGCACCAGTCCAGCATGGCCGTCACTACGCAAACATCTGTTTGCGGTGCGTTACACAGTGAGTTTGGTGCGTCAGTGTGAAGCAGAACTCTAATTACACTCCCTGATTGATGTATACACATGCAAGATGTTTTTAAGCACTTTAGTCCTGCAATTTAGCATTCAATGTGATTTCTGCCCTTAAAACGCTGCTTTGCGTCAAATCCAGATTTTTCCCCGGGACTTTGGGCATGTATCCCACTCCGCCATGCCCCCCTCCAGGTGTTAGACCCCTTGAAACATCTTTTCCATCACTTTTGTGACCAGCATAATTTTTTCTATTATTCAAAGTTCGCATCCCCATTGAAGTCTATTGCGGTTCGCGAACTTTTCCGCGAACCGAACCTTCCGCGAAGGTTCGCGAACCGAAAATAGGAGGTTCGCGACATCTCTACTGTAACGTGAGCCTGTAACGTCCCACTGTGAAAGCAGCCTTAGGGCGGGATAGGGAAATGAAGGGGAGGACCTCCCTGTACTCCCTGTGCAGTGGAGAGAAAAAAAACCTCCCAGCATGCTCTGCAGTATCTGTTATGCGGCCTCCTTAGGAGTTTGGGGATAAAGAGGATTGCTATTCAGCCAACATCAAAGTAAGGCTCAACACACAACATGCAATCTTGGTTGTTCAATCTTACCACTTTCATGTAGTATAAGAGCTTATCCAATTAATCATTTAAGGTATTTTCAATCTGTTGGCCCTTATACTACATAGATTTGGTAAATCTGTACAACCAAGATTGTATGGTGTGTGTTGAGCTTAAGAGAGATTTTTAACTTCAGTATTGCCTTTTTGGCTTCCTTCTAAACTGTTTAACACAGTAAAATAGAGGTTAAAATTAGCTTTTTTAGCCTAACAGTTACTCTTTAAGCTTCACCCCTTTCACTGCTCTCTGTTTTTTTAGAACTACTGGTATTTGTGCAGTCCAACAGGCCTCCAGTTCTGTCCCCTGCGCCACAGTGAATTTTATTAATAAGGCAGTAGTAAGAATTCTACGCAGGAAAAAAAAACTTCCCATCTTCCTTCTGTTTCTTTAGCTATTCCTGACCTACCTTAATATAGTTTACTGAAATAGCTGTGTTGTTTGGTTATTCTGCTGACACAGCAACATTCCTTCTTCTGAAGCTGAATTGGTAACTGACATGTTAAAAGCAAGGCAGGTTCTAGTCCAGGGGTCCCCCTCAACATACTTCAAACCAGGGGCGTTTCTAGGGTCCTTGGAGATCGGGGGCACCTGTGGGCACCAGACGGGGAGGTATATGTGGCGCGCGCAAAAAAATGGGCGTGACCATGTGGGGAGTGGGCGTGGCCATGGGTGGGGCCAAATGTACATGAACTTAGCAGCGGTGTAAGCTACAGATAACGGGCCTGCCCATCGAAATATTGGATGGAGCCCCCTGTCCTTTATTTGGATAATTTACAATCAGTATAGGCATAGATCAAAGATGTATACGCACATACAATTTTGATTGGTCAATCACTGACCCCCAATTTTACCACCCACGTGCAGTAAGTGGGCCAACAGACAATGAATTTTATGAACAGAGCTAAAATTGGCTAATCAAAATTGTATGTGTGTACCAGGCTTTACAGCTAATACGGTACATACTGAAAGTAGCAGGGATCAGCATACAATATAGCTGGTTTACAATCAGTAAAGGCACAGAGTAACACCTTACACTGTACACACTGGAGGTAAATCAGCACACAGTGCAGGCACTAGAGAACAGCGTATACTGTACATACTGTAGGCAGCAGAATTCAGCACACTGCAGCTAGCATGCCAAAAATATGAGGATCACGTTGTGCGGCGTGCTTATCGCGCCGCACCGAAAAATGGGTGGGCCATGGACCAGAATATAGGTGTGGTAACGGCCGGGTGGAGACAAATTTACATGAACCTAGCAATGGTGGGACATTAGATTATGACAGTGGTGGTGAACCTTTTGGAGGCCGAGTGCCCAAACTGCAATCCAAAAGTCACTTATCTATCGCAAAGTGGCAACAGCAATTTAAACTAAATACTGTACAAACGTTTTAACTCATATATGAACATTATGGAAAATCCAAGTTGAAAATAAACTGTGAAGATAAACAATTTCATCCATCCTACTCCTGAAAAATGTATTCATTTTTTTAGAACCTCCCAGTTTTATTTTCTGTTTTAAAAAGCTAAAAAAGTAGGTTTAACCTCCCTGGCGGTAAGCCCGAGCTGAGCTCGGGCTATGCCGCGCAGGGGGAGATCTCAGCCCCTGGTGGGGCGATTTTCATTTTGTAAATTGCTGTGCGCGCAGCCAGCACTTTGCTAGCCGCGCGCACAGCTTGATCGCCGCCGCTCTGCGGCGATCGGCCGCACGCAGCGGCTGAAGAGGGCCCCCCCCCCGCCAGAGCCCTGCGCTGCCCGGATCAATGAGTTCCGGGCAGCGCTATGGGCTGGATCGTGTGTCCCTGACGTCAGGACGTCGGCTGACGTCCATGACGTCATCCCGATCGTCGCCATGGCGACAGGAGAAGCCAAACAGGGGAACGCGTTGTATACGCGTTCCCCTGTTTGCTATTGTTGCCGGCGGCGATCGGACTAGAGGGCCACATGCGCCCTCTAGTGGTGTTTCATGTAGCTACCACTCTGGTAGCTTTACATGAAACTTTAAAAAAAAAAATAAAAAAAATTGGAATTCTGCAATTTTTGCAGAAAAAATTAACCGCCAAGGAGGTTAATGCTATTGTCTCATATGATAAGGATTCAGCTTTTCCCATAGTCTCGCATTTAGCAATCATGTGACCCCCAACAAGACAAATTCAGCAATCATGAGGCCCCCAACAAATCATGAGGCCCCTAACAAGACAAATTCAGCAATCATGAGGCCCCCAACAAATCATGAGGCCCCTAACAAGACAAATTCAGCAATATTGAGGCCCGCAACAAATCATAAGGCTCCCAACAAGACAAATTCAGCAGTCATGAGGCACATAAATAGACAGCATTTCACATAAATAGGCAGAATGCCCCCTTAATATGGTAGCCCCCCAAGTTAGGTATTGAGTGACAGCGACCCCCAGGTTAGCTAGTGAGTGACAGGCGCCTCCAGTTAGGTAGTGAGTGACAGGGACCCCGATAGTGAGTGCCAGGGAGCCCCTTTAGGTAGTGAGTGAGTGCCAGGGAGCCCCTTCAGGCAGTGAGTGAGTGCCAGGGAGCCCCTTCAGGCAGTGAGTGAGTGCCAGGGAGCCCCTTCAGGCAGTGAGTGCCAGGGAGCCCCTTCAGGCAGTGAGTGAGTGCCAGGGAGCCCCTTTAGGCAGTGAGTGCCAGGGAGCCCCTTCAGGCAGTGAGTGAGTGCCAGGGAGCCCCTTTAGGCAGTGAGTGAGTGCCAGGGAGCCCCTTTAAGCAGTGAGTGAGTGCCAGGGAGCCCCTTTAGGCAGTGAGTGAGTGCCAGGGAGCCCCCTTAGGCAGTGAGTGAGTGCCAGGGAGCCCCTTTAGGCAGTAAGTGAGTGCCAGGGAGCCCCTTTAGGCAGTGAGTGAGTGCCAGGGAGCCCCTTCAGGCAGTGAGTGAGTACCAGGGAGCCCCTTTAAGCAGTGAGTGAGTGCCAGGGAGCCCCTTTAGGCAGTGAGTGAGTGCCAGGGAGCCCCTTTAGGCAGTGAGTGAGTGCCAGGGAGCCCCTTTAGGCAGTGAGTCAGTGCCAGGGAGCCCCTTCAGGCAGTGAGTGAGTGCCAGGGAGCCCCTTCAGGCAGTGAGTGAGTGCCAGGGAGCCCCTTTAGGCAGTGAGTGAGTGCCAGGGAGCCCCTTTAGGCAGTGCGTTAGTGCCAGGGAGCCCCTTCAGGCAGTGAGTGAGTGCCAGGGAGCCCCTTCAGGCAGTAAGTGAGTGCCAGGGAGCCCCTTTAGGCAGTGAGTGAGTGCCAGGGAGCCCCTTCAGGCAGTGAGTGAGTGCCAGGGTGTCCCTTTAAGCAGTGAGTGAGTGCCAGGGAGCCCCTTCAGGCAGTGAGTGAGTGCCAGGGAGCCCCTTTAGGCAGTGAGTGAGTGCCAGGGAGCCCCTTTAGGCAGTGCGTTAGTGCCAGGGAGCCCCTTCAGGCAGTGAGTGAGTGCCAGGGAGCCCCTTCAGGCAGTGAGTGAGTGCCAGGGAGCCCCTTTAGGCAGTGAGTGAGTGCCAGGGAGCCCCTTCAGGCAGTGAGTGAGTGCCAGGGTGTCCCTTTAAGCAGTGAGTGAGTGCCAGGGAGCCCCTTCAGGCAGTGAGTGAGTGCCAGGGAGCCCCTTCAGGGAGTGAGTGAGTGCCAGGGAGCCCCTTTAGGGAGTGAGTGCCAGGGAGCCCCTTTAGGGAGTGAGTGAGTGCCAGGGAGCCCCTTTAGGGAGTGAGTGAGTGCCAGGGAGCCCCTTTAGGGATTGAGTGAGTGAGTGCCAGGGGGAGCCCCTTTAGGGAGTGAGTGAGTGCCAGGGAGTCCCTTTAGGGAGTGAGTGAGTGCCAGGGAGCCCCTTTAGGGAGTGAGTGAGTGCCAGGGAGCCCCTTTAGGGAGTGAGTGAGTGCCAGGGAGCCCCTTTAGGGAGTGAGTGAGTGCCAGGGGGAGCCCCTTTAGGGAGTGAGTGCCAGGGAGCCCCTTTAGGGAGTGAGTGAGTGCCAGGGGGAGCCCCTTTAGGGAGTGAGTGAGTGCCAGGGAGCCCCTTTAGGGAGTGAGTGAGTGCCAGGGAGCCCCTTTAGGGAGTGAGTGAGTGAGTGCCAGGGGGAGCCCCTTTAGGGAGTGAGTGAGTGCCAGCGAGCCCCTTTAGGGAGTGAGTGAGTGCAAGGGAGACCCTTTAGGGAGTGAGTGAGTGCCAGGGAGGCCCCCCCCCCGCCGCCGCCGCTCCCCCCACTGGGCCCCCCTGCGAATATTTGGATGGCCCCCCCCCCATAGGTGCCAAATAATCGTAATGGGGCAGCGTTTCACTGTAAATTAATTGTAAAGTGGGCAGCATTTTACCAGACAATCGTAATGTGGGCCAGAAAATCGTAATGTGGGCAGCAGACACCAGAAAATCATAATGTGGGCAGCAGACACCAGAAAATCGCAATGTGGGCAGCAGACACCAGAAAATCATAATGTGGGCAGCAGACACCTGAAAATCGTAATGTGGGCAGCAGACACCAGAAAATCGCAATGTGGGCAGCAGACACCTGAAAATCGTAATGTGGGCAGCAGACACCTGAAAATCGTAATGTGGGCAGCAGACACCAGAAAATCGCAATGTAGGCAGCTGTCACCAGAAAATCCTAATGTGGGCAGCAGACACCAGAAAATCATAAAGTGGGCAGCAGACACCTGAAAATCGTAATGTGGGCAGCAGACACCTGAAAATCGTAATGTGGGCAGCAGACACCTGAAAATCGTAATATGGGCAGCAGACACCTGAAAATCGTAATGTGGGCAGCAGACACCTGAAAATCATAATGTGGGCAGCAGACACCTGAAAATCACAATGTGGGTAGCAGTGACCAGAAAATCGTAATGTGGGCAGCAGACACCTGAAAATCACAATGTGGGTAGCAGTGACCAGAAAATCGTAATGTGGGCAGCAGTCACCTGAAAATCGTAATGTGGGCAGCAGACACCAGAAAATCCCCCTGCAGTGACGTCAGCGGCGGCGGGATACATACCTTCTTCCTTGCGTTCCATCGCCGCCTTCTCGCTCTAGCGGCTGACGTCACTTCCGCTTCCGGAAGTGACGTCAGCCGCTAGAGCGAGAAGGCGGCGATGGAACGCAAGGAAGAAGGTATGTATCCCGCCGCCACTGCTGCCCGCTGCCCACACATTCACTAGCTGGAGGGGGGCGCAGAGGGGAGAGCCCCGAGGTGAGGGAGAGGGGGGAACTTCCCCTCTCCCCGCCGACTGTGGGCAAGGCTTTCCCCTCATGCTGCCACCCCTCCAGCCCCCAAAAAACGGCCCCGAGCGGGCCCCAGGGGGGGGCCGGGCCCCCCCGCGGGCGCAGGCGCTGCAGGGCCTATTGCTACGCCCCTGGGTTCCTCAGATATTCTGTACATAGCACCCAACTGTCCCTCTTTTGGAGGGACAGTCCCTCTTTGGGAGCCCTGTCCCTCTTTCCTCCTCATTTGTCCCTTTTTCAGGACTTTGTCCCTCTTTCTATGTAAATATATATATTTCTTTACTAAAAATGTGTGTGTTTGACTCTAAACGTAATTCCCATCCTTTAAATTGATATATTACTAATTTTAAATTGTTAATCTGAAGGAAATTGAACCAGGATAGAAAGGACCAGTGTGGTTTGAATTATAAAACAATATATTTTTCTTCTGACATCTTTATGGTATGCGTGAATAGTGATGTGATGGGGGCGTGATTAGGGGTGTGGCAGGGGTGTGGCTTAAGTGCCCCTCTTTCTCATCTCAAAAAGTTGGGAGGTATGTCTGTATTATTATTATTAATATATTTATACATTTATATTTATATAGCGTTGACATTTTACACAGAGTACATAGCCATGTCACTGAAAGGGAACCTAAACTGAGAGGAATGTGGATGTTTCCTTTTAAACAATACCAGTTGCCTGGCTGTCCTGCTGATCTCTTTAGCTGCAGTAGTGCTTGATTCACACACCTGAAACAAGCATGCAGCTAATCCAGTCTGACTTCGGTCAGAGCACCTGATCTGTAGGCTTGTTCAGGGGCTGTGGCTAAAGTATAAGAGACAGCAGGAGAGTCAGGCAACTTTTTAAGAAGAAAACAAATAGCAGCCGTATTAGCCCAGACCCAACCATAAAACTTGGCTTCAGCAGGACCTTCCAAATGTTGGGAGTGATTTGCATCATGGTTTGCGTTTATAAGTTTCTATATCTTTACTAAACCATATCTATGCCTCATCTCTATAAAAAAGTAGGACTAACAGCCATTCGTTCTACTTCCAACAGACACCCTCTCATGCACTCCACCATCCCATTGTTCAGACAACCTATCTTCCCCCCTCTCACACTACCCACTCGCCCATACTACAACCCCATCCCCCCCTGCCTCATTAATTCATTCAGTTTCCTCTTCCTTCTTCCATACATTCATTGATACATTCATTCATTCATTCCAAGTCCCACCACCACCATCTACCCTTAATGAGTCCATACCATTTTTCCAACGAACACCTCTATTCTTGCCGCCCTCCTGAGTTAACCAAGAAGTATCCTGTTACACCCATTCTCTACCTCCCTTCTCTCACCTTCTACAGAAAGAGACATCTCCTCCATCCAATCATGAAGGGATGGAGATCCTTGGCTTTTCCACGTCCTTAAAATCAACCTACGTGCCATAGATATTCCCATATTCACCAATGAGTCCTGTATTTCGCCTGCTCTACATCTATTATTTTCATCTCCAAACAAAGCCATTATCTTATGAAATTTAACTTCACAAGAATTGTATTCCCTACAAAAATTCTCCACCACACCCCAAAACTGATTCACCACAGGGCACTCCCATAGCATATGTGCCAAGGTTCCAGGTATACTTTTACATTTCCGACATAAATCATTGTCAGACAGTCCCATTTTAAACATTCACCTAGATGTTCTGTACCATCTGCTTACCAGTTTATACGGGGCTAATTGGATGTGGGTTTCAGATGAGACCCACATTTTTTTAAAGATCTCTTTCCATAGCTCATTATTCAAACCTATTCCATCCTCGATTTCCCATTTAGCAACATACCTTGGGAGGGCCCTGTGCAGAGTTTCATCCAACAGACCGTAGACCTTCGGCAGCATGTGAGATGATCTTTCTCTCAACAAAAACCATTGTTCATATGAGTTTATATCTTGCCTGTAAGAATCTACCTGTCTTAAGAACTTTCTCCAAAAATGTGTCAACTGTATCTGCCAAAGGGGGTTAGGTCATCTGTTTCTAATATCGATTGTATATTTAAATTCCCATTGCCAAAAACGTGGATTAGCCGCAGATCTCCATCCAGTTTATTTATGCTATACCAGGATTTATCTCTTGCTGGACCAAAGCTAGGAAACGAAGCCAAGGACCTCATTGGGGACAACCCACCTATTTGGTTCCAACATTTGATTGAGTTTGAAAATATGTTTAAAGTCGGTGTTAAAAAGGGGTGGGAGGGTGTTCTACACGCATTTTTAACCTTCTCTGGCAAGCCAGGTCGTTAACACACAGACAGATAAGGTACAGATTCAGGAGACAGATACGTAATCCAATGGACAGGCAGAGTTTGGCAACGAAGTATCAGAATGGCAAGGTACAGAGTCAGGAGGCAAATACAGGGTTCAGGAACGAGCAGAGTTTGGCAACAGGATATCAGAAATAGCAAGGTACAGAATCAGAGTTCAGAGGGATAGTCAGGCAGGCAAAAGGTCATAACAAATGATACAGATCAATATTCCTAATGCTAAGGTGTGAGGTCCTTGATCGTCAACACCTTTGGAAACTATGCTAGAACACAGATACAGACAAGGTCTGAGTGCTACCACGTAGTGATCGCAACGCCAGACACCAGAGAAATGACCAGCACCCAGTATATATACCATAGCGCTCACCAGCGCCACCCCTAAGTGCTGGACCAATGGAAGGTGGTGAAATTGTCAGCTGACCATTTCACCAAAGGTGAAAGACATCCTACGACGGACTCCTGACCATATAAAACTCGGAAAGAGCGCATTCCAGTCATTAAACCATTTCCTGAGGAGGGTTATTGGCATGCACTGTAGCCGGAAGAGGATTTTGGGCAGGATCATCATCATAATTATTGCTATTTTACCCAAGACATTAAAAATAGGCCGGTCCCAAGCCTGTATGCTCTTCTGCTTTCTGCTATTATGTTCTTAAAATTATGACTGTATATATCTTTGGTGTGTGCAGAAATACACATTCCTAGATATTTTATTGACTCTTTTTCCCAATGAAAGTTTGAAAACTTACCTATGCCCCCTTTTGTTTGTGGCCTATAGCCCACATCTAAAATAATAGATTTTTGCTAATTCAGTTTATAGTTTGTTGCCCTCCCATAAAGCTCAAACCACTCCAAGCATTCTTTAACCTGCCTGGCGTTCTACATTTTTTGCACATTTTTTTTTTATCATGTAGCTAGCCTAGCGCAAGTTACATGATTCCCCCCTCCCTGCGGCATCCCTCCCACCCCTCCGATCGCCGCCGCAAATCCCGGTCCGGGATTTCCTTGAGGGCTTTCCCCCGTCGCCATGGCGACGAACGTCGTGACGTCATCGACATCGTGACGTCACAGGGAGTCCCAATCCACCCCTCAGCGCTGCCTGGCACTGATTGGCCAGGCAGCGCACGGGGTCTCGGGGGAGGGGGTTGCTGTATCGCGGCGGATCGGTTGCGAGCGGTGGCGATCAGGTAGGACACGCAGCAAGCAAAGTGCTTGCTGCGTGTTTAAAAAAATATATATATTCAAATCGGCCCAGCGGGGCCTGAGCGGTGACCTCCGGCGTCTCTGGACGAGCCTAGCTCGTCCAAAACGACAGGGAGGTTAAGAGAATTTTGAGGATCTGCCAGGGTCAATAAAATATCATCTGCATAAGCTAGTGTTTTTATTTCTGTATCTCCCACCTTAATACCCTTTATTCGTGGGTCGGACTGGATAGCTCTAAGCAATGGTTCCAAACTCAGGTTGAACAGCACCGGGGACAGGGGACACCCCTGTAGCACACCGTTACGGATTCCAAAAGAATGAGATAGGTGACCATTTAATTTAATTCTAACCAATTGATTATTATATAACTTAAATATTCTTCCTGTAAATGATGGACCAAGCCCAATTTTTTAAGGTGTTTATCAAAAACCTCCTAGATAACCTATCAAAAGCCTTCTCGGCATCTATTGTTGCTAAGAATATAGCTTCTTCTTTTCTAGTTCTACATCTATTCACCACATTGATTGCTGCATAGATATTGTCACTTATGTGCTTTTGTTTTCTAAAGCCCGCCTGCTGTTCCCCCAGAACCAACTCCGCAACCTCACTTAATCTAGTGGCTATATTACTAGAATAGCATTATAGAGGGCGCTATTGCGGCCGGGGACGTGGATAATCAGCCGCGTTCCCAGCCTGTCGGCCGGTGACGGCCAAACCGGAAGTGGCCGCCGGTGAGACCAGACGCATCGGAGGGACATGGCGAGGGCACCGTTCAGCTGCAGGGGGCTGAGGGGAGCCCCAGGTGAGTAAAAGTCATTTTTTTTTGTTGACACTGAAGCGAAAAAAAATATGATATAGTGAATTGGTTGTGTACTATGAATAATTACTAGAAGATTAGCAACAAATAAAATATTCTCATATTTTTATTTTCAGGTATATAGTGTTTTTTCTAACATTGCATCATTCTATAATATGTGCAGATTACACAACACTCAGCATTCAAAATGATTCTTTCAGAGCAGTCTGTGAACTAATGACCTCTCCTCTGGCAGAGAAAAAGTAAATAGTTCAGGAACAGTTGAGATAATAAAAGTCAGAAAACAGCCCTCTCCATGACTTTGAAAGTCGTAGAGCTTAATGGCTTTTTTGCATAGAGATAACAACTGGAGTTTCTTAACTCTTCCTGTACTGGAAACAATTAGACTGATGTATCTGATCTTAATGTTTTATTTCTTAGCTGTACTACACATACAAATCATAATATCATAATTTTTTTTCCGCTTCAGTGTCTCTTTAAGGTTTCCTTTAACATGGCAATTTATTACGGAAATGGGACAGTAATCTGCACAATTGAGGAGGGTTTTACCCTCCTTTGGTATTAAGGATATAATTGCTTCATTTACCCTCTCTGAAAACGTACCCCCTGGACCGTCCCCATTAATCGTGTCACAAAAGAAGGAAAGCTAGCGTATCTGCTATCTGCTATTGTAAAATTCTATTGGGTAGCCATCTGGGCCCGGGCATTTCCCTTTAGTAGTTAATTTAACTGCCTCAAGAAATTCAGCTTCTCGTATCAGGGCTTCTAATAGGTCCCTCAGCTCTTCACTTATAACCGGCATCTCGATCTGATACGTATCGCTATCTGGGTCCTCTGGATCAGATTATAAAGTCTTTGATAAAACTGCATGAAAACTTTCCCCATATCTTGTGTTAAGAAAAGAAGGTCTCCCTGGTCATCCTTAAAGGACACCCTAGGCGAAAGTAAATTAATGAAATAAACAATTGTATCTATCTTCCTTCTCCTAAAAATGACTTTTTAAGATATTCCACAGTTCTATTTTATGTTTAAATCTACTTTTTAAGTTTTAACTGTTTTATTGTTTTTGCTTAATGACACATTCATTGAAGTATGCCAGAGCTAAAACCTATGAACTATTGACCCTTTTTATCTCTTTCCTGCTCTCAGAAGCCATTTTCTGCTAGGAAAGTGCTTTATAGTTGGAATTTCTTATCAGTGAGGGTCACACTGTATTCACTTCCTGTCTGAGTCAGGACTGAGTCAGCCACTTACATACCTGATATTTAACTCTTTCAGGCAGAGAAAGAAAAAAAGGAAAACAGCATAGTTATTTGTGTGCTAGGCACTGTACATACCCATCATGTCACATGTCACATGTCACTTCGGGTATCCTTTAACCACTTAAGGACCAGGGCTGTATTGGCTGATCTGTGCTGCGTGGGCTCTCCAGCCCGCAGCACAGATCAGGATTGTGGCAGGGCGATCAGACTTCCCCCCCCCCTTCTTTCCCCACTAGAGGGATGTCCTGCTGGGAGGGGTCTGATCGCCGCCGCTCTGTGGCCGAGCAGGGGGGGGGGGCTCCTCAAAGCCCCCCTCCGCAGCGATATTCCTCCCTCCCTCTCCTTCCCTCCCTCTCCTTCCCTTCCTCTCCCTCTCGCCATGGGCGGCACAGGACGGCGATCCGTCCTGTACCGCCTCTAATAGGCTTCAGCCTATCAGATGCCGGCGATCCCCGGCCAATCAGAGGCCAGGGATCACCGATCTCCTTTACGGCGCTGCTGCGACAGCAGCGCCTTATGATGTAAACACAGGGGATTTCTTCCCCGCGTGTTTACATTTCGCCTGCGAGCCGCGATCGGAGGCTCGCAGGCTGTTCACAGAGACACCCTCCGTGAACTGACATGGAACGGCTCCATGGAAACACCACTTCGACCTGCCGACGCCTATCGGCATTAGGCGGTCATTAAGTGGTTAATCTTTACAATTGGCTTTATACTATTTTCTTTTTTCAGTAAAGATGCTAACATTTTTCCTGATCTATTTTTACCCAAACAATATTTTTTCATAATATCTGTATATTGTTTCATGCAGAAACCATCCAATAATCTGTTGATTTCGGACCTAACTCTATTCCAGTTTATTCGCACAGTTCCTTCCAGCCTTGTTTTGAGGGATTTTTCCAACCTATTTAGCTCTATGATTAAGGACTAACAGTCCGAAACATGTCGGCTTTTTGATGCCTGCCTGGTTGTTTTTGGATACGTCCATAATAAAAGTTTACGTCCTACTGACAAGTGCGGACCCTTCCTTCTTTGTTCCTTTGACTGTGGGTTTGCTATCCAGGTCGAGCACTGTGGTAAGGAATAGAGATGTCGCGAACCTCCGATTTTCCCTCCGCAAAAGGTTCGGTTCGCGAAAAAGTTCTTGAACCGCAATAGACGTCAATGGGGAGGCGAACTTTTAAATTTTAAAAAATTCTACTGGCTAGAAAAATGATAGAAAACAGTTTCAAGAGCTCTAATACCTGGAGGCACACCTGATTGAGTGAAATACACATCACTGCTGGAGGACCCACCCTCCCTCCTAGCAAGGTCCTTATACCATTTGACTCAGTTGTCTGCCTACACTAATTAGTGATGGGACAGCTGCTACACACTCTGCTAGGGAGATTTTAATTAGCCTCTTGTGGGTCCCCTCCTCCCACCTCCCTCCTTCCTCCTCCCACCTCCCTCCTTCCTCCTCCCTCCTACCCTTCTACCTATTCCCTCCTCCCTCCTACCGGAGGGAGGAGGGTCTCTTCTGCCAGGGAATTATACTATTTTAAAAACCAGTATACATCATACCATGGCTGGGAATCGAACCCAGCTCTCACTGTGTGGTGGGCAAGTCACCCTAACCACTGTACCACTACAGTAGTATAGGCAGTAGCAGTGTTAGGAAGACTTGCCTAAGGTCTCCTACTGAATAGGTGCTGGCTTACTGAACAGACAGAGCTGAGATTTGAACTCTGGTCTCCTGTGTCAGAGGCAGAGCCCTTAACTATTACACCATGCAGCCACTGCTTACAGATATGTAGCCAGACATGGCCTTCTCTTTTGTGTTCAACAGTTGTCCAAAGAGAACCCCAGATAGCCAGGTAGATTCATATCTCTCTCTCTTCCTAACACTGCTACTGCCTATAGAGCATGCCCTAGTGGCTGCAGCTCTGGTGCTTTGAGTCCGCCAGGAGAAAAGTGTGATATAAATGTTATTTGTCTTGTCTACTTTTTCTCTTGTATTGAGCATAAATGGTAATTTTTAGGCCAGCTTCAGTTGGTACAGTGGTTAGGGTGCATGCCCACCACACAGTGAGACCCAGGTTCAAATCCCAGCCAATGTGAGTTGGCTTTTATGCTACAAATCCTTAAAGGGAACCTAAACGGAGAAGGATATGGATTTTTCCTTTTAAAATAATACCAGTTGCCTGAATTGCCTGCTGATCCTGTGTCTCTAATACTTTTAGCCACAGCCCCTGAACAAGCACGCAGATCAGGTGCTCTGACTGAAGTCAGACTGGATTAGCTGCATGCTTGTTTCAGTGTGTGATTCAGCCACTATTGCAGTCACAAAGATCAGCTGGATTGCCAGGCAACTGGTATTGTTTACAGGAAACATCCATATCACTCTCAGTTAAGGTTCCCTGTAAGCAACCTGTTTCTATTGCATTGAGCATAAATGGTAAATTTTAGACCAGCTTCACTTACTACTGTAGTGGTACAGTGGTTAGGGTGGCTTGGCCACCACACAGTGAGAGCTGGGTTCGATTCCCAGCCATGGTATGATGTATACTGATTTTTAAAATAGTATAATTCCCTGGCAGAAGAGACCCTCCTCCCTCCGGTAGGAGGGAGGAGGGAATAGGTGGGAGGTGGGAGGAGGGAGGTGGGAGGAGGAGACCCACAAGAGGCTAATTAAAATCTCCCTAGCAGAGTGTGTAGCAGCTGTCCCATAACTAATTAGTGTAGGCAGACAACTGAGTCAAATGGTATAAGGACCTTGCTTGGAGGAGGGAGGGTGGGCGGGCCTCCAGCAGTGAGAGAAGTGTGTTTGGCAATAATATGGCTGCTGACAGTGATATGGAGGGTTTTGCTCAAAAGAGCATTATGGGGCGAATCGAACTTCCGCAAAAGTTCGCCTGATGCAGGCGAACGCGAACCCCCAAAGTTCGCCTGGAACCGTTCGCAGGCGAACCGTTCGCGACATCTCTATTAAGGAACTGGTGGAGTGGAGCGGTGTTCACCCTACTATACTTCTATTTAGCTCTTGTAATAGGTTGTCTAGTTTTACTTTTTTATCTCTAGTCTTTCTACCTTGATGTTTAATGAATATACCTCTGAGTACACACTTTACAGTATCCCATAATATCTTTCCTGACATTTGCTTGTTGAATTTCCCTTGCCACTGTTTCATCTTTTAATAGGTCTTTCTGCAGATTCCAAATCTTAGTTTTATTATTTATGCCCATCCCGTTAATGGTCAGCACTACTGGTGCGTGGTCCGAAAGGGTCCATGCCCCAATATTCACATCTATTGTATCACGGAGCTGGTCCTGGGGAACCAAAAAACAATCCAACCTAGAAAACATATTGTGTGATTGTGAGTAATAAGTATAGTCTCTTGATCCCAAATTATAGAAACGCCAAACATCTATCAGCTTGTGGTATGTGATTATGTCAGCAAACCTATCCCTATCTCTTTTAGAGATGCCGCCCATTCCCCCGGTGCTGTCCAACCCAGGGTCCATCACCAGATTGAAGTTCCCTCCAATAATAATTATTCCCCTACTCTTTTGTTTTACTTGATCCAAAAATTCCTCTATAGCTTTAACCTGTCCCCTGTTCGGAGCATACATATTAGCCAGGGTTACTGGGACCTACCTAATCTTTCCCGTAACAATCAGGTATCTTGCTTCATTATCTTTATAGATATTATCCACCAAAAAGCCCAACTTCTTAATAAGGACAATAGAGACTCCACAAGTTTTCTTTAGCGGGTTCGCATTGTTTATCCAAGCTTCATATTTTTTGCTTGGGAAGTGGGGGATTTTCCCCTCTTTAAAGTGAGTCTCCTGCAGAAAACCAATGTCTATATTATTTCTAGTTAACTGGTATTATATTTTAAAAGGAAAAATCCATATCCTTCTCAGTTTAGGTTCCCTTTAAAGTGAACCTTAACCTAGTGAAAAAAAAGTTTTACTTACCTGGGGCTTCCACCAGTCGCCTGCAGATGTCCTCTTGAGCCCGTGCTGGAACAAACCGATCTTCAGGTCCCCTGCAGCCAGCCAGTTTCATTTTCAGCGAATAGTCAGTCACAGGGCCAGTGCGCCTTCGTGGCCCTGGCAACGTGTGTCCCTCGATCGTGCACCCTTTGCCGTGGCCATCCTGCTCATGGCAGGCATACTGCGCATGAGCAGGATGGCCACAGCGACTTGAGCGCGATTGAGGGACGCAAGTTCACTGACTCGGAGAGTAACCAGTTGCCAAAAATGAAACTGGCTGGCTGCAGGGGACTGAAGGATCGGTTTTTCCTGGCACGGGCAAAGGACGTCTGCAGGGAGCTAGTGGAAACCCCAGGTAAGTGAAACCTTTTTCTTGGTTAGGCCTCGTTCACATCATACGCTCTTGCGTGCGCATTTGGAAGCGCGTATGTCGTGCTGACATGCAAGAACAGCAGAAGGGTGTAGGCAGCCCTTCTGCCATTCACATCTACTGCTCTGCGCAGCAGTATGATGCGCTATGAAGCGCTTTCGTTTTGCTGCCTGCATTTTGCCCATAAGCACAGAGCTGACCCATCACTGTCAATGCATGGGATCAGCAGCGCAGCAAGTAGCAGCGCAGATTGTGCGCGATCGTATGCGTTGTGCTGTGATCGCACGGCCATCTGCGCTGAGGAGATGTGAACGAGGCCTTAAGGTTCACTTTAAGTGTCCCTCAGAGTGGCTTACTATCTCATCCCTACCGTAGTCATATATCTATGTATGTATCATGAAGTGTATGTATCATAGTCTAGCGCCAATTAACATATCTGTATGTTTTTGGAATGGCCAGGGGAAAGCACACATACAACCCCTGTGAAAATAGTACCCTGGTTGGGATTCGAACCAGGGACCCAGCACTGCAAGGCGAAAGTGCTATCCACTATGCTACCGTGTTGCCATGTACATCCATTCTCAGCCAAAGTCATTACCCGGACACCTCACTTGATAAGCACAATCACCTCTGATAACTTCATCCAATGTAAGAAATGTTTTCTCTCTTATATTCACAGAGCCGATGCTGGTGACGTCATTAACCAGCAGCCAGGTGACAGTGAGCTCCGTGCCTCTAAGCTGGGCTAAACCAGCTGAATATCAGGCCACCTACACTTACAGAGTCCAGACAAACAACACAACGACATCGGAACATATTAATGACACAATAGTGACCACTGAATCTGCCACGATAAGCGGACTGACCCCGGGGAGGACTTATCTGTTCAGCGTCTACACGAGAGCTGCGGATACCACCACTGAGTCCAGCCCTGTAACACTGAAGGTCTGCACAGGTGAGCCTGCTGCACGCTAGTCTCATATCTTCCTTCTGTATGCCTTCCACATTGTTCATTCTTATTCAGGGCCGGCCTTAAGTTTTGAAACAATCTGAGAGCGCAACTAGACTTTGGTTTAAGATCTTAAAGCACACTTGAACTGGCAGCAAAAGTGTGAAATTACCCATGCCAGCATGTGGAGTATAGTATCCTGACATCCACTGGGGGTCCTCTTTAATGGAGCTTCCTTCTGTCGTGCCACTTCGCCCTCTGTTTGATGAAGGATTGGTTCATGCTTTCTCCACTCCGCACTTCCTGTAATTTCACGCGCTCGTCTGGCTATTCACAGCTGCCAGCCCGCCACTGACTGAAGCACTCTGGACATGCATCCTAGAAGTTCTGCTCAAGTGCGAGCAGCCTTTCTGAAGCAGGCATGCCCACACAATGTAACTGTTGTGCTTAGCCAGGTGAGAGAGTGAAATTACAGGGATCATGGAGTGGACAGAGCATGTGCTGCTCCTTTGTTTTCTGTATGACTGCCTCAAACCACAAAGGGGGGGGGGGGGGGGGTGGAGCAAAAGAGGGGAGCCCATCCACACTGGTAAGTATTAGGAAAATGTGCATTTAAACAGTTATGGAGTCAGTACAGGTGTCCTGTAAAGCACACCTGTAACAAAAAAAGCCCCTATGGGGTACTTACCTTGGAAGGAAGAAGCCTCAGGATCCTAAAGTGGCTTCCCCCCTCCTCTGTAACCTCAGGAATCCATTGCTGGCTCCCCCAAAATTCCCAGACAAGTGGCGACAAGTACTGCGCAGGTGTAGCTGCTTGCGACAATATTTACCTTCAGGGCTTCAGTGCAGACGCAACAGCACCTGCACTAGCGGCTCTCCACTCGGGCTCTGGCGGAAATAGCAGAGCCTGATCGGGTCCCCTCTACTGCCCAGGCGCAAGTTGCCTGTGTGGTAGAGCGGACCCTATTGGGCTCTGCTACTTCTGCTGAGCAGGGAGCCGCTACTGCGCCCGCACTGGATCGCAGTAGGTAAATATTTACGTTGCCAATGCGTGGGGGCTTCCAGCGCTGGATTGCCGGGACAGAGGAGTGTGGCGGAAGCCTCATTAGGATCCAGAGGTAAATACCCCCAGGGGCTGTTTGTTTCATTACAGATTTCTCAATAACGCTGACAGCATTTTGTGATCGCCAGCATCAATCATTTCTTTTGAATTGTTAACCAATATGAATGTCTTTTTCTTAGTAGTTGATTTGTCTCTTTTTTTTTTCATCTATAGAGGCACGTCTCATGGTGGCTATTACCGTATTTTTCAGACCATAAGACACACCCAGGTTTAGATGACAAAAAACGGGGAAAAATATATATACTAAACCTGGTGCATCCATGGTGAAGGGGCATCTTGTGGATTATGCCCCCTTTGTACCTCATGCCCCCTTGTTCCTCTTGTGTCCTCCTCTGTCCCCCTTCTGTCCTCCTGTGTCCCCCATGTGTCCGCCTCAGTCCTCCTTATGTCCTCCTTTATGCCCCTTTGTGTCCCCCTTGTGTCCTCCTCTATGCCCCTTGGTGTCCCCATGTGTCCTTCGTTTGTCCCCCTGTGTCCTCCTCTGCATGGGCGTAATACAGGGAGTCCTCGACATTGCGGCAGATTGGAGGTTCATATTGATAGGTGTTCACAAGTCAAGAACGACCTGCATTTGGATGATAAGATGCAGTGACTTTTTTCCCCCACTTTTGGGGGAGAAAAAGGGAGTCTTATAGTCCAAAAAATACAGTATATTATAGTAATGTTTTTTTTTATTGGCTCATAAATAGAGGTAATACTATGCCATTGTACTATTGTTTCATTGTGTTGTAGTACTGGCTTATTAAAGGCTTTCTTCTTTATCTTATTTTTCAGTTCCAGCCTCCGTGTCTGACTTTGTCAAACTATCCAGTGATTCACAGAGTTGTCTCCTGAGCTGGAAGTGTCCAGATGGGGACTTTGCTTCCTTCACTTTTGGCGTAGTCGGCAGCTCATCAGCTCCGCAGCCAGTCATCCGATCTTCCTGCTCTAACGGCATGCAGCAGTATAATCTGACAGGCTTGCACCCCAATGTAAATTACACCATCAGCATTACAACTGGGTCATGTGACCGATCCAGTGTGGCCATGTCTGACACATGTCGGACTGCTATATCAGGTAAAAAAACAAATACTGCTTTCATCCTGTCCTGTGATGCCCTGTTCTCTTGTACTACCTATACTAGTGACAGAGTCTATATGGAGTGACAGAGTCCATATATACTAGATGATGGCCCAGCGTTGCCCGGGTATGTATTTGGCTGGTGTTGGCTCCGCCAACTTTTTCTAACCCTAACACACAATTACTCAATTACTCAAAGACCTAGTTTGTGAGCTTTGCGGTCTTTGGCATCAATAATTTGCATTGAAATTAAACAAATCTGATTGACTGTGGCTCCACCACCTTTTCTGAATTTGAATGGCTTGTGCCATTAACAGTGCAAGAATGGCAGCAATTACAGTAAATATTCCCCTTGAAAAGCAATAGGTCAATTTTGATTGGCTTTTGTAGGCTCCACCCACTTTTCTGAATATTAATCCCAGTCACCCAGTGACCAACTGTGCAAAGTTTGAGAACCCTGCCATTAACACTGTAGGAATGGCTGCAGTTTATATTTTCCCAGTGAAATTTATATTTGTCTCCACCCATTGATGACCCGGCATTGCCCAGGTCAATTACTCAATGACCAAGTTTGGGAGCTTTGCGGACTTTGGCATCAATAATTGGCATTGAAATGGAGCAAATCGGATTGGCTGTTTGTGGCTCTATCCCCCTTTTCTGAATTTTAAACCCCAGTCACCCAATGACCAACTGTACCAGGTTTGAGGCTTGTGCCATTAACAATGCAAGAATGGCAGCAATTAAATATTCCCCTTGAAAATCAATAGGTGAATTTTGATTGGCTTTTCTGAATATTAATCCCATTCAGCCATTGTTGCGTGATTGAGTAACAAACATCGAAATATTCAAACTTTCGCATTTATATTATTAGTAAGATATATTTATACTTAAATAAATTGGTCTATTATCAAGATGTATGTAAACACTTGAACCTTTTTTTGGAGAGTGGGAAAAGTGGGAGCAGCACTCAAGTTTTGGATGAAAAAAGTTGTTACGTGTCAGGCCTAACTGAACAACCAGAAACGACGACAATGGGCCATATTCTATTGATGAACTCGCCAGTGCTAAGCACTGGCGAGTTCTTAACTTAGGCGATGGGAGCATCGCCTAATCTTATAAAACTTTAGACCCCCCCAGGTGGAAAAGAACTCGCTTGGGCGATATAATCGCCCAGCGAGTTCTTAACACGTTATCCAAATACCCTTATCATGCCTCCGGGAAGCGATACTTCCCGGCAGACATGAGCGTTAGCTTAGACCTGCAAAAAGCAGGTCTAAACTGGCTAACGCACGTCGCCGCCGCAGCATCTGGGGGTCTCCTTTAATAAGGAGACCCCCAGAGCTCCCCGTAGGGGGTCACCGCACACTGTAGAAGCCCCCCATGTAGCTGTACCGGCACCCCTGCATACATACCGCCGCAGATCACCCGACGCCTCTCGCCGCAAAATCTGTCGTGTAATTACAGTGTATCTGACACTGTAATTACTGTGCGCATAGGAGGAGCCCAGGCAAAGCATCTTTAAATCTGCAGCCCCATTGGTCCGCTGTGTGAGCCATTTTATTGGTTCAGAAAGCGGACCAATGGGGAGCCCAGGCTGCAGATTCAAGGATGCTTTGCCCGGGCTACTTCTATGCGCACAGTAATTACAGTGTCAGATACACTGTAATTACATGACGGATTTTGCGGCGAGAGGCGTCGGGTGATCTGCAGCGGTATGTATCCAGGGGTGCCGGTGCAGCTACATGGGGGGCTTCTACAGTGTGCGGTGACCTGACGGGGAGCTCTGGGGGTCTCCTTATTAAAGGAGACCCCCAGATGCTGCGGTGGAAGATGTCGGCGATGTTCGGCGGCCGAGTGCGCATGTGTGGGGAGTGAGGCTGTGGTGCTGATGGACAGCACCACAGCGTAAACCTCACTCCCCATCGCCCGGTAATAGGGAGCATCGCTCAGGCTTTCACCTGAGTAATGCTCCTTAATGGTCGGCCATCGCGCGAAAGATATGGGCAATAGGATTTGCCGGTAAGCCTCGCGCGATGGCAAGGTGATAAGTAGCTCGCATCTGCAAGCTACTTATCACCTTGAATAGGATATGGCCCCAGATCATTAATTCCACCACTCACTTGTTTTTCTTACAAATTACAGTAGTCATAATATAAATTATATATTAAGCCTTCATATTGCTTCTACACAGAGGACTATTGAGTAAAAACATAATGAAAATTATTTTCACAGAATGGTCTGTTATGAGTATTTATTGTACAAAATGCTGACAAAAAAAATAAAGATTAAGATTAAAACAAACAAAATAAAAAAACAATAAGTAAAAATATCATTAAAATGTTCCTGTAATAAATTGAAATTTTCATGGTGACTTTCTCCTGGAAACTTTCAAGGATTGTGGCCATAAAAATGCCAACTTTTTACAGAAAAATGTTAATCATATTTTTTAATTCTGGGTGTATGTGTAGGTGGGGTATTGTGTGTGTGTTTAGGGGGGGTTGTTGTGGGGAGGGGGTGTGTGTGCGTGTGTGATGGTCAGATGTGTGTTTGCGTATAGAGGCACAATTAACTCTGATTTATTTGAATTTTTTTTTAGCACCAGTTTCTCCAACAGTGACTCCGCCCACTGTGAGCCCTCCGAAATACAATCAGATTCCCTACACGTTTTACGAGTTTGATTCTACGAATGGACCCATCGCTGCATATGCTATCATTGTGTCGTCCGACAGTAATGGTAAGGCAGAAGTCTTTATTGTCGGCTTGACTTTTAGGGTGATATTTTCGTGAAATATGTGTGATGCAAAACAACAAAAACAGATAAAAAAGGGAATTAACTGTGTCCAGACATCAATTTACTAAGCACTAAAAATGCTCAAAAAACAGACTAAAACCTTCTCGGTATATCTGGCCACACACTAGTTTTCTGTAAGTCAGGGGAATGGTTGAAACCTGGAGGTGTAACCACAGCAGTGATTAAATTAAATTGTTACAGCAGCAGGAGGAAGAATTGGTGCAGAAGAGTAGGCCATGGAACCTAGCAGTGAACCACAGCATGAATTAAATAAAATTATGACAGCAGCAAGAGGAGGAATTACTGGTGGAAGAGTAGGCTGTGGAACTTAGCGATGGGACCACAACAATAATGAAATTAAATTATAACAGCAAGAGAAAGAGGAAATGGTAGTAGCAGAATAGGCCGGGAACCTGGCTGTGGGACCATAGCATTTATAAAATAAAATTATGACAGCAGGAGAAATTGGTGGTGGCAGAATAGGCAGTGGAACCTGGTAGTGGAAGCACAACATTAATTAAATTATGAAAGCAGAAGCACTAACAGCATTTTCATTGTTTGTAAAGAATGTTGTTATATGGACTGTGTCGCCCCGAGCCCCCCCCCCCTCTCACACACACACACACACACACACACACACACACACACACACACACACACACACACACACACACACACTCCCTTAGAACCCCAGACATAAAAATCTGACACCTCTGGCAGCAGAAAGTTCCAGGCAGTGCTTGTGAAGCCACAGCTGGGCCACAACACGGACAGCACAGTTTTGAAACTGGACACCCCCAATGGCAGATGGTTAGGAAATTTGTACTGACAGATCAGGCAGACAGACACCTGTGGCGGCAGCAGGTTCCAGGCAGCAGGCATGAAGCCGCAGCTGGGCCTTCGCCACAGTTCGGCAGCACAGTTTTGAAACTGGACGGACACCCCCGATGGCAGCAGGTTAGCATGCCTGTGCTGACAAATCATAGAGGCAGGCAGACAAGTGTGAAACCGTTTAAAAAGGGGGAAGTTTGGTGGACTTACTTCCTTCGTAGAGAAACAGACAGTAGGACGTTACTATAACAGTAACATTTATTAGATACTCCAAACGTGCAACACGTTTCGCAGGTCACAGTCTTGCTTCATCAGGCAATAAATTGGAGGATGCTAGCATTCTCTAATCTATTGCCTGATGAAGCAGGATTGTGACCTGTAAAACGTGTTGCACGTTTGTAGTATCTAATAAATGTTATTGTGAATTATAGTAACATCCTACTGTCTGTTTCTCTATGAAGGAAGTAAGTCCACCAAACTTCCCCCTTTTTAAACGGTTTTACCCTTACTGGTGCTTCTGTTTATCTACCTGCAATCAGTTTGTGAGTATAATCATTGTTTTTTATATTCACCCAACACGGATCTAAATACTACACTATATTAGGCTCTCGGTTCTTTTTTTTTAATTTTTTCGTCTTTTTTGTCTTTTATTTCAAGTGTAATTAGGGGTTCCAGTTCAGGCCTCTCACCAACATCAGGAGCCAAGAAATCACCTTCAATCCAAGCCTTGTTCATCTTCAGATAGGAAAGTTTCTCGAGTCAACATGCCACTGATAGGGATTCTCATTCCGATTCCGCAAAATGGAAATTTCTGCATTTCCAATCAGAAATCACATTACCGCATCAGAATGCAGAACGCGGAAATTAGTGTGCGGAATTCGTTGGAAATCCCGAAAATTTCCGCTGTACCAATAATCTATAATTTTAAGCCAATCAGAAGACTTGGGATGAATTAGCCAGAGGATGACGATTTGTAGTGCGATAAGTGGTAGCGGAAATTTCCGCCGAAATCCGCTGTACTAATAGTCGGTAATTTTAAGCCAATCAGAAGACTCGAGATGAATAAGTCAATCAGAGATTGAGGATTTGTAGTGCGGTAAGCAGTAGGTGGAATTCTCTGTAGTAAAACAGAAAACCGCGGAAATCCAAATGCTGTCGGAGTTGGAACATCGCTAAATACCGTCAGAATACAGCGGTAGTGGAAATCTGCATTGGCAGAATGCGGAAGTTCCGCGGAATCGAAAATGGGCAATTCCAACCATCCCTAGCCGCCGGCGGCACTGAAGATTCTCTCGGACAGCACACTGGGGGTAGGGGGGGCAGGAAAGGATTTCCAGGGCATACTGGGAAAGCTCCATGGGGTCCTCAATGCTGATGCTGTCATGTGTGCTGAGGGACATGTGGTCAGCCACCATGCGGGTCAGCCGGCGGTGACTGGAGGATTCAGTCAACTCCTGTCTGGTCAACTCAGACATATTACAATGCCCTTATTAGACCGAGCAGATCTCCAGGAAACTGCTGCTGCTGGCCGCAAGCACCTATTATCTAAGCTAACTTTGTCACAAACTAAGTCCCTTTCCTATCCCTGGACCTAGAGCCATCCTGAGGTTTCACAACGCCCTGAGCAAAACGGGATTTTGCTGCCCCCCTTGCCCAGATTTTGACGCCACACTAGGTCATTAAACAACACAGACAATTGACCGACAAATGCACACATTGGGGGATATTCATTAAATTGAAGTAAAATCGGCATGCACATGAAGAGCACAGCAATTTTACCATTACTTAGGCAAGCTGCGTAGTGCAGATTACACTACTAACATTCACATTACTTTGATAAAGCTAATATGTCACTGGCATAAGTAATGCTGTCTGGGCATGGCAATTTTACCACTATTTACTCAGAGGCTACTGAGGTTACTGGAGTGAGTAAGAGAGAGGGGGCTTGCTGATGTCCCAGGGAAAAGAGTAAGGTTACTGAGGATACTGGAGGTGAGTAAGAGAGAGGGGGCTTGTTGATGGCCCGGGGAACAGAGTAAGGTTACTGAGGATACTGGGGGTGGGTAAGAGTCAGGGGGCTTACTGGTGGCCATGGGAACAGAATAAGGGTACTGAGGAAACTGGAAGTGGGTAAGAAAGTGGAGGCTTACTGGTGGCCTGGGGAACAGAGTAAGGTTACTGAGGATACTGGGGGTGGGTAAGAGAGAGGGGGATTACTGGTGGCCATGGGAACAGAGTAAGGTTACCAAGGATACTTGAGGTAGGCAAGAGAGAGGGGGATTACTGGTGGCCTTGGGAACAGAGTAAGGTTACTGAGGATACTGGGGTGGGTAAGAGAGAGGGGATTACTGGTAGCCTTGGGAACAGAGAAAGGTTACTGAGGATACTGGGGTGGGTAAGAGAGAGGGGCTTGCTGGTGGCCTGGGGAGCAGAATAAGGTTACTGAGGATACTGGGGGTGAGTAAGAGAGAGGAGGCTTACCGGTGGCCTGGGGAACAGAGTAAGATTACTGATGATACTGGGGTGGGTAAGAGGGAGGGAGGCTTACTGGTGGCCTGGGGAACAGAGTAAGGTTACTGAGGATACTGGGGTGGGTAAGAGGGAGGGAGGCTTACTGGTGGCCTGGAGAACAGAGTAAAGTTACTGAGGATACTGGGGGTAGGTAAGAGAGAGGGGGCTTGCTGGTGGCCTGGGGAACAGAGTAAGGTTACTGAGGATACTGGGGTGGGTAAGAGAGAGGAGGCTTACTGGTGGCCTGGGGAACAGAGTAAGGTTACTGAGGATACTGGAGGTGGGTAAGAGAGAGGGGGCTTGCTGGTTTCCTGGGGAACAGAGTAAGGTTACTGAGGTTACTAGGGATGAGTAAGAGAGAGGGAGGCTTACTGGTGGACTAGGGAACAGTGTAAGGTTACTGAGGGAACTGGGGTGGGTAAGAGAAAGGGGGCTTACTGGTGGCCTGGGGAACAGAGTAAGGTTACTGAGGATACTGGGGTGGGTAAGAGAGAGGGAGGCTTACTGGTGACCTGGGGAACAGAGTAAGGTTATTGAGGATACTGGGGTGGGTAAGAGAGAGGGGGCTTGCTGGTGGCCTGGGGAACAGAGTAAGGTTACTGAGGATACTGAGGTGGGTAAGAGAGAGGGGGCTTACTGGTAGCCTGGGGAACAGAGTAAGGTTACTGAGGATACTGGGGTGGGTAAGAGAGAGAGGTTTACTGATGGCCTGGGGAACAGAGTATGGTTACTGAGGATACTGGGTGTGAGTAAGAGAGAGGGGCTTACTGGTGGCCTGGGGAACAGAGTAAGGTTACTGAGGATACTGGGTGTGAGTAAGAGAGAGAGGTTTACTGATGGCCTGGGGAACAGAGTAAGGTTACTGAGGATACTGGGTGTGAGTAAGAGAGAGGGGCTTGCTGGTGGCCTGGGGAACAGAGTAAGGTTACTGAGGATACTGAGGTGGGTAAGAGAGAGGGGGCTTGCTGGTGGCCTGGGGAACAGAGTAAGGTTACTGAGGATACTGGAGGTGGGTAAGAGAGAGGGGGCTTGCTGGTGGCCTGGGGAACAGAGTAAGGTTACTGAGGATACTGAGGTGGGTAAGAGAGAGGGGGCTTGCTGGTGGCCTGGGGAACAGAGTAAGGTTACTGAGGATACTGGGTGTGAGTAAGAGAGAGGGGCTTGCTGGTGGCCTGGGGAACAGAGTAAGGTTACTGAGGATACTGAGGTGGGTAAGAGAGAGGGGGCTTGCTGGTGGCCTGGGGAACAGAGTAAGGTTACTGAGGATACTGGGGTGGGTAAGAGAGAGGGGGCTTGCTGGTGGCCTGGGGAACAGAGTAAGGTTACTGAGGATACTGGGGTGGGTAAGAGAGAGGAGGCTTACTGGTGGCCTGGGGAACAGAGTAAGGTTACTGAGGATACTGGGGTGGGTAAGAGAGAGGGAGGATTACTAGTGGCCTGGGGAACAGAGTAAGGTTACTGAGGATACTGGGGTGGGTAAGAGAGAGGGGGTTTACTGGTGGCCTGGGGAATAGAGTAAGGTTACTGAGGATACTGGAGGTGGGTAAGAGAGAGGGGCTTACTGGTGGCCTGGGACACAGAGTAAGGTTACTGAGGATACTGGAGGTGGGTAAGAGGGAGGGAGGCTTACTGGTGGCCTGGAGAACAGAGTAAGGTTACTGAGGATACTGGGGGTAGGTAAGAGAGAGGGGCTTACTGGTGGCCTGGGGAACAGAGTAAGGTTACTGAGGATACTGGGGGTAGGTAAGAGAGAGGAGGCTTACTGGTTGCCTGGGGAACAGAGTAAGGTTACTGAGGATACTGTGGGTGGGTAAGAGAGAGGGGGCTTACTGGTGTCCTGGGGAACAGAGCAAGGTGCATTCCACAGCAGCGCTGTACTGGGCACAGCCATGTGACACGGCTGTCCCCCTGGGGCACTAGAGAGCGATCGGCTCTCAAAGGCTGAAGCCTATGACAGCTGATCGCTGTGATTGGCAGGCGGAGGATGGGCGGGAAGGAGAGGGAAAAAAATACGTTAATTTAATACAAATAAGATACAATAAATATTTGTAAAAAAAAAACAAAAAACTGGGGGGCGATCAGACCCCACCAACAGAGAGCTATGTTGGTGGGGAGAAAAGGGGGGGGGGGGATCACTTGTGTGCTGTGCTGTGCGACCCTGCAGCGAGGCCTTAAAACTGTAGTGGCCAATTTCACTAAATATGGCCTGCTCTTTAGGGGGGTTTAGCACTGTGGTCCTCAAGAGGTTAAAGCACATATGGGGGTTTTACAGTTGGCGGATTGGTGCCTTTGACTTCAATGTAAAATGCAAAATTTAGTCGCTAAGTGAAATCAACACGATTATCCATGAGAAATAACTTGAAGTTCTCGCCTACTCACCCACTACATGGCAGCTCCTCCCTCCCGTCCCTGCAGTGTGTTCGCTGGAATGTCCTTGTAAGCGTATATTATAACTACTTCCTCCTGTGATCCGAGATGTCCCTTGATTATGTTATGTAACCGTTCTAATTGATATGGTGAATAAAGATGGGCCGAAGTATTCGCCAGACGAATAATTTGCCGCAAAGATCGCGTATTCGCATTCGCCTCCTCAGGCGAATACTTTGTGTATTTGATTTGCTTCCTAAATCTTATCATTGAGCTAAACTTGGACCCCTTACCTCACTGTCAGCAGACAGAAGGCAGCCAATCAGCTAGCACCCCCTCCTGGGCTCCCCACCCCCTAAAAAAACGCCAGGATGGCAGCCATCTTAGACTCATTCTGTGGCTGCTGTCTTAGTGAGAGCAGGGACAGAGTGTGATGCTGACAGGGAGAGAGTTATGTAGGGGTGTGTTCTGTATCCTCAGTGCAGAATCTTGCTGCTACCACATTGTTCTGAACAGCTAAGCCCTTCTTAGGGCTGATGCATTGTTTTTCTTGCTGTTGTATTGTTTATCTGTGTCCAGTGCACAAGTTAGCTGTTGGAGACAGGGCTGCTGGTCCTAGTAGTGCACTGACCATAACCCAATAATCCTTCACACCACTACTGGCATCTAGTATTCACTACTGCCCCGTGTTACTGTATAAGGCCTTAGTGCAGAATCTGTGTCCTGGAGGTGTGAACTAGTAAAAACAAAGATGTGTTCACCTGACTTAATGACTAAAGATCTTTGCAGTTGTTTGCAGACTGCAGTGCGTTAAACACAGCGTTTTGTCTGTCAGTGTAAAGCGGGCTTAACCCTTACACTACCTGATTGACATGTTCACACGTCGGATGTTTAAAGCACTTTATTCCACCAATTTAGGAATGTAATGTGATTTCTGCCCTTTACCGATTAAAACACAACTACATCATTTTTGGTGGGACTTTTGGCATGGATCCCCCTCCGGCATCTCCCTTCCCCCTCCCCCTCTAAGTGTTAGGCCCCATTAAACAACTTTTCCATCACTTTTGAGGCCAGAAACAGTCTTTGTAGGTTTTAAAATTCTCCCGCCCATTCAAGTCTATGGAGATTTGTAGGTTCACCAGATTCACAAATTTTTGCGGAGATTCGCCTTCGAAATTCATGAACCCAAAATTTGATATTTGGGCCTTCACTAATGGGGAATACAGGAGATTGAATTCTGTGAGTCAAATAGGAGGCAAGTATAATATACTGCTGCTAGGAATGTCAAGAGGAAGCTCATCAATGTAAGCAAGAGGAAGCCTCCCAGTTTCAGGAAGTAGCCCATCATTGTCTGGAGGAAGTGCCCCAGTGTCAGGAGAAAGCCTCCCAGTGTCAGGCGGTAGTCTTTCATTGTTAGGAGGAAGTGCCCCAGTGTCAGGAGGAAGCCTTCCATTGTCAGGAGGAAGATCCTCCCTTTTCAGCCTGGCAAGCTTGCCTGTTAATGTCACTGGCTAGTGGAGAGCCTTACATGTACATAATGCACATTACCTCTTCTCCAGTATGCTGAATGTTTGGCTGTGTAGTATTTGGTGTAGATCATCATTAATTATGCAGTTCTTTAGAAACTACCTGCCACTGACTGTAATTACTGGGAAAGTATTGTTACTAACTGTGCTCTTGATTTGTTGTTGTCTTCCAGTTGCAAACACACCACCCAAAAGCAGCGTTTTATCCGAGACTTACAGCAATTTCAAGAGTAAGAGCACCACTCAGTATGTGGCTCTGATCAAAGATATGAGCGGAGGTAGCAGGAGGGTGGCCAGAGATGCGGCAAAAACTGTAAACGTGGTGATTGGAGATGGCAGCGGGAAGGACCCGTACATCAATGGTCCGCTGAATGCAATGTCATCATACTGGTAATTATCTGACCATAGGTTTCTCCTTCTTCTAAGATGTCCACATTTGCTCTGTTAGAATATGTCACCTTTTAGTAGGAATAATCGGAAATTCCAATTTCCGCTTCTGTGAAAAAAAATCTGATTTCCGCCATTGCCGATTACCGCAACCGATTCCGCCTTCCGCTACCGATTTCCGCATTCCGATGTGGATTTTTGCTGAGATTTCCGCCAAATTTAACATTGATTTTCTCAAAAACTGCAAGGTCTTTTTGAAAGATTTTTTTTCCTCTTGTTCTCACTTTTCTGCTTAACGTACCCTCAGAATTTGGTGTTTCTAACATCTACGGGGGCTTTGCTATTAACCTCTAAAGTCGGCGGCCATTGACTGTCATGTAAAATGCGGAAAATCTGCATTACCGACATGCAGTAATTTTATGACAATCAGAAGACTCAGAATAAATAAGCCAATCAGAGAATGAGAAAATGTCCGCCTAAATCACCATTCTCTGATTGGCTTATTCATTCTGAGTCTTCTGATTGGCTTAAAATTACTGCATATCGGATAATGCGGATTTTCCGCATTTTATATCAGTCAATGGCCGCTGACTTAGCAAAGCCCCCAAAGAAAGTGCTAGAAACACCAAACTTTAAGGGTATGTTAAGCAGACAAGTGCTAAATTTGGCAGAAATTTCCGCGGAAAGATCAGCGATTTCCGCAAAAATCCACCTACCGCGCTTGTATTACCAATTTCCAAATTCCGGTGCGGAAATACAATTTCCGATCGGAAATGCGGAGTCCAAACAAGCATCCCTACCTGTCACAGGGCCCCTAGTGGCCGGAATGCACAATGCCTTCCAATCGGTTTCAGCACACAGACCATGCAATCTGTGGTCGCAATTGGTGCGCAGAAACCGCGGGAATTTTGGCAGCAGACCGACTAGAAGGGAGCCTGTGAGTTACGGTAATACAATTTACACACTATTTCAGGGTATAACTGCCACCACCTCTGTTACCATGGGACAGAGGAACCCACTGACTGGCTGATTCTTGACCTGCAAATAGAAAACGGTTAAACACACCAGGGTTCAATTTGTGCGGCTAAATAATAGGGTAGCTGAACAAATAAAGGACATTAGCGTAGTTTATTAAATATGCAATATAAATAATTAATATATACAGAAAATCGTTAAAATCAACAATTATAGAGAAAAATAATAGCACAGTATGAAATAAAAAAATGGAATATAATACTTCGTGGAAATATGTCCTTTCTGGGAAAACTCGTAAAGTTCCTTTGGTTCAGTTTAGGAGTGAAGTTTAGACAAGATGGCCGCTAACCACATGGTCCTCTGGCTAGCAGCAGCATGCTTTTGTGAAGATGGGATTTGGAGGACTGACGTCCGCCTGCTGGCAATGTGCTTTGGATGAAGCTGGTTTGGGGGCGTGGCAACGCCTGCCCCCTCTGAATTACCCACCAATGGCAGTTCATTCCCTCTGAGAGAGATTTTAGGTTTAAACTTATAAAATGCTGTAACTCATAAACGATACATGTCATATTTAGGTGTATAGCAGATTCATAATTGTCAGAAAATACCGATTAATATGATATCAGACGTGATTAGGGCAGAGGGTCCCGTTCCTGAGAAGGGTCATACACCAATAACCGGACAGGTTATTGCAATGAATTTTATATCAGCACAATGGGCAGATTTTAACGAATAAGACTATATGAATTTCATAGCTGTGCTATACATGGTCTTCATGTAACAGACAGAAATCATATAACACATGCATTCAAATCTGCCCCCATCGGTGCCGCACTGGCTAGCTCTTCCATTGCCACCTGGGGAGCTAGCCTCCTGGCTTCCTTTCAGACAGCCATATGGCTGAAGCAATTGACACCTCTGCTAAGGCAATTAGGAAGCGCCGCCACTAGGGGGCTCTTCCTGATTACGTCATTATGCGCCGCATGTGAAGCCAGAAGCCGCCGGGGAACAATGGAGGAAGCGAGAGGACGGGCTGCGGACCTTCCGTCCACCACGAGGGGACCTTCTACAGCCGAGGATCAGGTGAGTAGGCCTCTATTTACCATCCGGTGCCCATATTCTTCTTTTTCAATGGGCCAGAACAGGTAGTCCCCGGCGGGCGTGACGTCATGCGACGGGCGGAGCTATGGTCGCGACATTCGTATTGGCGGGTCGTTCATAAGTCGGGTGTTCGTAACCCGGGGACTACCTGTATATGGTTGATCCTGCTCCTGAACAAGTTACCAGCTACGTTAAATACTTTTCTCCCCCTCCAGGCCGCCATGGATTTTAATATTTTTATTAATATTTTAATATTTTTAATTAACCAGTAAAACTTACCTGTACCTTTCAAAAATGTTCCCATGCCAATATCCTTGGAAAAGGTCCCACGCCAACATCCTCTATCTTGCGATCTTCTTAAGTTGATTGAAGATCTCTGCCGGCCGCCGCCACACACGACGCCCCAGCCGAACTGTTCTCAGCTATACTAAGTATAGCGGACCGTGATGCTAGATGCGGACGCTATACCGCCGGCTTCCGCTGACCTCCCTGCCTCCCACACCTGTCATCCTCACCCATGCTGGCACCCAGTGCACCCATGGGCTGTATCCTGTTGTCCCATAACTTCTATGATAACTACGTCATCCGAAGCCTAGCATTCCTTATATAAGCACCTCTGCATTGTTATGTCACTCTACGTCACGGTTGGATTTGTTTACTTTCAAATAAGGGGTGTCTCAAAATTTTTGACCCCTCACTGAACCCGAGGTGAAATACTACCAAAAAATAAAAAACAGATACTTCCCTAAGAAGAATGGAGACTCTGCATGCTTCAGAGGCTTCCTGTGTCCTGTTTGTCTCCACTGTAGCCCCCCCCCCCCCCCCACCCCCGTACATATCCGTGTATGAGTGTGGCTGTACTGTACAGGCATGAGTTTGCCCGTGTCTGTGCGGTATGCCGGAGCAGCTCGGTCACAAGCGTCCTCGTGGTACTGTGCATGCATGGCCATACTCGCACAGGCATAGTACTGTTTTATTCATGCATAAAGGGGAGCATGGCCGTGGACTGAAAGAGAGTCCTGGCCAGTGGCGGTGGGGTGGAGGGGGACACAGGAGGCCTCTCCAGAGGCTTCCCTCTTCTTTTAGGTAAGTATCTGTTTTTTGTCTTGTATTCTACCTCGGGTTCTCTTTAACCCCTCCCCCGGTATGAGTAACTATGACCCTGCAAAATCCCATATCTCCATGCAGGGATGTAGATACTACGTCCAATCCCGCTCGCCCCCCCCACCCCCCACCCCCACGTGCGCAGCTGTCAATTGTTAGCTGAGAGATCAATGAATGGGAACACAGTTGAATGACCGCAGCCGCCTATAAGAGGGTGCCACCATTCCCAAAAAAAAAACATACTTACACATCCACACATCTTGTGGACAAATAGTAAAATTACATCTACGCACTTTTTTTCCCCATTAAAATACATTTTTTTACATCTGAAATTAACCCCTTACCTTTCACACTCCCCAATAGTTCCCAAAACATTTTTTTTTTAAATATATAAAAAAAAAAATCTACAATTAAAAAAAAACATAAATAGTTACCTTAGGGACTAAACTTTTTTTAATGTGTATGTCAAGAGGGTATATTACTTTATAAATGATGGGCTTGTAATTAGGGATGGATGCAAAACTGAAAAAATACACCTTTATTTTCAAATAAAATATGGTTGCCATACATTGTACTAGGGAAAAATTGTACACAATGCAATAAACGGGACAAATGGGCAAATAAAATGTGTGTGTTTTAATTATGGTAACATGTTTTAATACTATAATAGCCGAAAACTAAGAAATAATGCATTTTTTTCCGTTTTGTTTTCTACTTTTTCCTGTTAAAATACAGTTAGAATAAAATAATTCTTAGTAAAAAATACCCTCAAAGAAAGCCTAATTGGTGGTGAAAAAAACAAGATACAGTTTGTTTTGATGTGATAAGTAGTATTAAAGTTATGGGCGAATGAATGAAAGGAGCGCTGACAGGTGAAAATTGCTCTTTTTTTAAGGGGAAAAAGTGAAGTGGTTAATAAATATGTTTTGTGTTTTTACTATTAATTTGTGTTTCTTTTCACATCTCTTCCCAGCGTTGCTGTATCAGGTTTCACTCAGATTAATTATAACAGTGATGGGACGATTAACTCAAGTACAAGCCTGTACACCATAACTGAATACTCATCCCCCATCTCCACACCTCAGGACCCGGGTAAGTGCCGTATACAGGAGGCTGTCATCATCACTGCTTGCCACGCTATGGTACATTGTGCCAGAAGGGCAATACCCTATAGCCTGGCCCCGGTGAATGGACTACAGCGATAATAGTAAAGAAATGATGAACTCTGACTGACTTATTTTCAACCCCAAACTGGCAAATACGTTCCCATTGGGTACAGTACAGATCTTCTCAAAGAGAACCCGAGGTAGGTTTGATAAATCATATTAGGACACAGAGGCATGTTCTGTATACAATGAGCAGCCTCTGTGTCCCTTTAGTGTTCCTCCAGCCCCCCCCCCCCCCCCTCTGCTGTCAGCGCAGATACGCAGCTTGTCACTAGCCTGTTATTTACCTTTGACTGTCATCCACCTGCTGCTCCCCCGCCTCCTGTATAGCACCGCTCCCCGCCTGTGTCCTTTCCCTCCCCGCCTCCGTAATCTTCCTCCAATCGGCTTACAGAGGCGGGGAAGGAAGGGACACAGGCGGGGAGAGGCGGGTGACTGACAGGAAGAGGTAAATAACAGGCTTGCGACAATCTGCATATCACTAGCCTGGCTCTTTTTTTTAATGGAGGGCAGCAGAGCCGGGGGGGGGGGGGGGGGGGCGCTGGAGGAACGCTAGAAGGACAAAGAGGCTGCTCATTGTATACAGAATGTGCCTCTGTGTCCTCTTTAAGCCAGGGGTGTCGAATTGAAATACAGAGTGGGCCGAAATTGAACACTGGGATCAAGTTGTGGGTCAACCTCGTTTTCTAGTGGCCACCTCACCTCCCTGTAAAGTTCCTTGGTGTCTCATGCACCCCACCCTCATACAGTTCCCAGGTGTCTAATGCCCCCACACCTTCCTCTATACAGTTCCCTGGTGTCCAGTGGCCTCCCCCCATACAATTTCCAGGAGTCTAGTCAGTGGTCACCTTCCCTCCCTAGGGGTATAGTTCCCTGGTGTCTAATGGCTAACTTCCCTCCCCTATACAGTTCCCTGGTGTCTAGTGGCCCTCCTCCCCCATACAGTTCCCTCGTGTCTAATGGCCCCCCTCCCTCCTGTATAAAGTTCCCTGGTGTCTAGCAGTCCTCCTCTATACAGTTGCCTGGTGTCTAATGCCATTCAGTTCCCTGGTATCTACTCCCCCCCCCACCCCCCATACAGTTCCCTGGGGTCTAATGCTTTACCCCTCTCTTAGCCAAATGTATTCCCCGGTGATCTAGTGCTTCACCTCCAGTATAGCTTCCCTTGGGGGCCAAATGTAATGGTTCTGTGGGCCAGATTTGGCCCGCAGACAGAGTTTGACGTGTATGCCTTAAACCCATAAGTGATGAAAAGAGCTGTAAGAATCTGAGGGATGTTTAGGGACTGAGGAGAAAGGGGAAGGCAGGGATGGATTAGGATTAAAGGGGACTTTAGGAAAGGTAGTAGCTTTGGCTCCAATTGTTAGCAATCTAACGTGGGAGATGGCTCAGAGGGGGTGGCATCTGAGCCCCCTGACACCCTCTAGGCCTCAGGCACCTGCCTAGGATGTCTTGTGAATGATCCTGCTCTGGAGGGTGGCAACTGAGGGATGGAGTGAAGAAGCCATGAGAGGCAGAGCAAAGAGGCAGTACATCATGATGGTGGGTGTGTCTGTACAGGAGGCGTACATAAAGAGGAACTCCAGTGAACATTTTAGTGTTGGCAGGTGATGTAGCTGCTGCATGGTTTTTGCAGTTGGAAACAGCTGTAACAGCTATTTCCCACAATGCAACAAGGTTCACAGACAGGAAACTGCCAGGAGTACGTACTTTTCTTGTGGGAGGGGTTTAATGTGGGAGGGGTTTCACCACAATATCAGTCATACAGCGCCCCCTGGTGGTCTGTTTGTGAAAAGGAATAGATTTCTCATGTAAAAGGGGGTATCAGCTACTGATTGGGATAAAATTCAATTTTTGGTCGGAGTTTCTCTTTAAGTAGAAAGATGATGGTGAGGGGCGGATCAAAGAGGCAGTACGTCATGATGGTGGGTGTGCCTGTACAGGAGGTGTGCTTGAGTAGTAAGACGGTGCAAATGTAGAGGAACATCTCATGTAATGTAAGTGGAATGTCATATTGGAGGCAGCAAAGATCAGCACACTTTACAGCTAGTTTACTATCAGTACAGGCACTGAGTAACAGCTTACACTGTACATACTGGAGGTAGCAGAGATCAGCACACACTGCAGCTAGTTTACTATCAGTACAGGCACTGAGTAACAGCTTACACTGTACATACTGGGGGTAGCAGAGATCAGCACACACTGCAGCTAGTTTGCTATTAATACAGACACAGAGTAACAGCATATACTCTAAGATATCTCCTGACGAAGTATGGGATTGATATTGTGCAACGCTCATCCAAAAATCGATTCCGTTACAATCGGGAGCCTTTCGGACATGCCAGAAATTATCGATTTTATCCGTCGATCTGGCTGGAAATAGCATAGTAGGTACCAGGCATTACACTGCAGGGCAGAAGTCACACTGACCCCAGGGATTACATACGGATGACCACAGATGAGAGATTAGATTGTAAACCCCTTTGGAGCAGGTAGTGATGATGTAACGGCTTTTGATTGATGACATCTGTGGGAAGCTGTGGATGATGAGATCTCCGGGGACTGGCAGTGCTGAGGACTCATCAGGGAGTTTCTGGAGAGAGCTGTGATGTTTATCTGTGCTGTGGTTTCAGGTGTGATTGCCGGCGCTGTGGTTGGAACCATTCTGGCCGTCCTGGTGATTGTGGCTGTCGGGCTTCTCATCTGGTGGAAGAGACGGTAATCAGATCTTTGTGTTGTGTTCTATGTCTTCCCATCTGCACAGCTCGCTGTATTGGGAGTTATAAGATAACTTAGAGCTGCGGCTCTGAAGGGAGGTGATGTAAGAGATCACCAGGACTCCCCTGTGGATTCACAACTCCTCCATTTATATATTATTATAATCTTAAAGCGGAGCTGAACTCTTGCATAGGGCAGAAGGGAAACAAAGAGAAATGCACCCTGTATGTATTTAGAGAGTTTAGCCTGTCTGGTTACACCTCATCTGTGACTAATCACAACTGTAATTTGACCCTTCACCTGTGTCAGCTGACTGCCATGGCAGAGCAGCGAATTTGTAAGCACAGCATGTTAGCAATGTCTGTTTCCACGAAAGCAGGAAGCAGACACACTGTGGATTTATTGCAGGATATGTATCAGCTGTGACAAAGTATTTTTTTAAACATATTATGCTGTTGCTTATCTTTTAGAGAAGGGAGTAGGTTCTGAGTTCAGTTCAGGTCTATATCTGAAGTGGGAGGGATGTGGAGGCTGATATATTTATTTCCTTGTACACGATGCACACTGCCCGGCTGTCCTGCTGATCCTCTGCCTCTTTATACATTTAGCCACAACCCCTGAACAAGCATGCAGATCAGGTGCTTTGGCTGAAGTTCGACTCGATTAGCTGCATGCTTGTTTAAGGTGTGTGATTCAGACACTACTGCAGCCAAAGAGATCAGCAGGGCTGCCAGGCAGTTGGTATAGGTGCAACACAAAAAACAATAGAATATTGTGCAAAAGTCCGTGTATTTCAGTAATTCAACTCAAAAGGTGAAACTAATACTGTATATGAACTAGGAACCAGGCTTGCTCAAATCCAAATTCGGGAGATACCTGGATAGGGTATCCGGATATCTCTCCCAATAAAGCTGTGCGGCGGGGGGGGGGGGTGTCAATCTTACCTGTATGACGTCTTCTTTGTTCCGTCCCTGGCGCCTCCCACGATGCGGTCCACACGCATCATGTGACGCCAAACACTTCCTCCTTCAACCCGAAAGGAGGAAGTGTTTGAAGTCACGTGACTGGCATGTGGAGCGCATCGTGGGAGGCGCCAGGGACGGAACGAAGAAGACGTCATACAGGTAAGATTGACACCCCCCCGCCGCACAGCTTTATTGGGAGAGATATCCGGATAGAACTTTACGGGTATCTCCCGAATTCGGATTTGAGCAAGCCAGCTAGGAACCCTTTGCAGATGTTTTGGATTAATTAGCTGTTTAGAGCCTGACACTTTGAGCCTAGAAGATTGAACATTTTCACAATATTCTAATGGTCTAAGATTTTTATTTTGGGGTTTTCATAAGCTGTAAGCCATAATCATCAGCATTATAACAAATAAAGGCTTGAAATATCTGGCTTTGCATGTATTGAGTCTATTTCATAAATTAGTTTCCCCTTTAAAATACCTCCCAACTTTTTGAGATGAGAAAGAGGGACAATTAAGCCACGCCTCTGCCACACCCCTGAACACACCCCCTAGTCACGCATACCATAAAGATTTCATAAGAAAAATCTGTTGTTTTATAATACAAACCACACTGGTCCTTTCTATCCTGGTTTATTTTCGTTCATAGTAACATTTTAAAATGAGCAATAAATCAATTTAAAGGATGGGAATAAAGTTTAGAGTCAATCAAACAAATTTTTTAGTAGAGAAATATATATACAGTATTTACATAGAAAGAGGTACAAAGTCCTGAAAGAGGGACAAATGAGGAGGAAAGAGAGTGACAGGGCTCCCAAAGAGGGACTGTCCCTCCAAAAGAGGGACAGTTGGAAGCTATGCATTTCAGTTTTCCACCGGGGCTTCCTATTGGTCTATTCGTCTGGACTAATCAGATTCATGCAGGGCCTGGCTATTAGTTTATATAAGCTCTGGCATGGTGTGTTTGTAGGCATCATTGAGCACCCCCATTGCTCCATTCTCCTGGATGAATATTTACCCTGAGGGGCAATTCCTGCTTAGACTTCATCTGTTTCTTCTGTTGCAGGAAAGGGGGGACGAAGAAAGAACCCACGGCCTTCTCGGATATGAGGTATGTCAGCTCATCTCTCCAGGACATTGTCCCTTCTTTACATTTCATGCGGAGGTTTTCTTTTGTTAAACAAATGTGACATTTCATTTGTGGTGTTGGTGAATTTCTTTTGTTTAGAATTCAGCTCGGAGCTGGTATTTATTGAAATGAGAATGAATGTAGAATTGATATCCTGCGTTTGATTTCTGTTTGCGGTGAAGAAAACGCTGTGATGTCACTAACCACTCTGCAACGGTGTAACGCAGGATGGCAGCCGCAGAGTGGTTTCCTCCTCGATCACGCACCGGCACATGATCTCGCGATGCGCGAGATTTAACGGAAGCTCGTTCTACCGCGAGCTCCCGTAAATAAACAGAACAGGGCTCCGTGATCAGCCTGCTGGCAGGCTGTTAAAGAAAAATTGTAATGAAAAAAAAAAACCCTCTGGGGAATACTTACCTCGGGAGGGGAAGGCCTCTGGATCCTAACGAGGCTCCGGTGTCCCGGCAATCCAGCGCTGCAGCCCCCTGAACAACAGCGAGGTAAATATTTACCTACCGCGATCCAGCGCAGGCACTCCATTCAGGTTAAAGAGGAACTGTAACGACAAAGCGTCCCCTGGGGGTTACTCACCTCGGGTGGGGGAAGCCTCCGGATACTAATGAGGCTTCCCACGCCGTCCTCCATCCCTCAGGGGTCTCGCTGCAGCCCTCCGTGCAGCGGTGACCTCAATATTTACCTTCCCGGCTCCTGCGCAGGCGCTCTGACGGCTGTCGGCTCCGAAGTAGGCGGAAATACCCGATCACTGTCGGGTCTGCTCTACTGCGCAGGCGCAAGTTTCCGCCGCCTGCGCAGTAGAGCGGACCCGACTGAGATCGGGTATTTCCGTCTATTTCCGTGCCGAAAGCCGCCACAGCGCCCCCGCTGGAGCCAGCAAAGGTAAATATTGAAGCTACAGTCGGCTCTGTCGCCGGCTGTTCGGAGGGCTGCAGCGAGACCCCCGTGGGACAGAGGACGGCGTGGGAAGCCTCATTAGGATCCGGAGGCTCCCCCCACCCGAGGTGAGTACCCCCCAGGGGAGGTTTTTGTTGTTACAGAGTCTCTTTAAGGCAGAAATAGCCAAACCCCATCGTATCCACTTTACTGCGCAGGCGCCTGTGCAGTAGAGCGAATACGATCAGGTTCAACTATTTCCACCATACTCGAATGAAGAGTGCGCCTGCGCAGCATCATAGAGGTAAATATTACTCGCGCCTGCGCAGCCTTGTCAAGCCTTGTCGAGGGACTTTTCGGGGGAGCCAGCGCTGGATTCCCCCAAACGGCAGAGGACGGGGAAGCCTCATCGGGACCCTGAGGCTTCCCCGTCCCATAATGAGGCTTCCCCGTCCCGTGGTAAGTATCCCCCAGAGGGTTTTGTTTCCGTTACAGGGTCTCTTTAAGGAAAATAAAGCCGTTTTTCTATTGTACAGCGCTGCGACCTAGCGGAGCGCTGTACTGGGGACAGATCAGTCACTGAGCTGTCCCCTCAAGTGGCTCACAAACTGATCCCTCTCATAGGCTAATACCTATGAGTGGTGATAAACACTGATTGGATGTCGGGGGAGGGAGGGAGGGAATGTGAGATAAAAAAAAGGACAATTTTATTAAAAATAAATAAATACAAATCGTAGCAGCAATGGTGGCAAGAAAAGTAAGCAAGATTCATTTGTGTGCTAAATCGTATGGCCGTGCAGTGAACTGTTAAAGCTTCAGAGTGCTGAATTGTAAAAAATAGCCTGGCCACTAGGGGGGTGTAAGCCTGTGGTCCTCCAGAGGTTAAGCTATGTACACACACTAAAAACTGGCTTTGGCGATGATAAATCAATGACATCTGTGATAGATGAGATGTGCAATAATTCTGCAATAGAGAGAGGAAAACAGGCTGGGGCCAGCATTTAGCCCCCTTTTCCACTTGTCTTGCAAGAGTGCATTGCGTTACCCTGTTTATCGCAGGGTAACACACCAACAATGCAAGGCTATTAGGCCCAGCACACTTAGGGCTTGATTCACAAAGCCGTGATAAGCCTAGCGTGCGGGTTAGCGCGCATAATAGTAAAGGATTGCACGCACTAACTTTCCCATTCACGCGCTAACATATGGGTTAGCGTGTGAACGGGGAAAATTAGTTCACACAAACCTTTACTATTACGCGCGAAAACCTGTATGCACACTAACACGCGTGCTAAGCTTATCACGGCTTTGTGAATCTAGCCCTTAGAGCGTCACGTAGCTCCGCAAGTGCCCAATCAACCGGTGAGCCGCCGCAAAATCAACACGCTGTTACCGTAGGAATTTTGGAATTCTAAGAAGCGGCAGCAGAAGTAATGTAAGTCAATGGGCGGCACAGAAATGTTGGTGGTGGCAGAACGGCATGCATGTGCGGTATGATGGGAAACCAGTGGGGCAACCTGGGAATCCTAGTGATGAACTTCCTGTCCAGCAGGGAATACGTCACGAAGCAAGGCCAGCGAGGGGCGTATGGGGGGGGGGGGGAAGGGGGAGAGAGCCAGTGCTTTTGATGTGGCCCTGTCAATGCTCTCTGCCGCAGGGTCAATTGAATGACATTTTGTGCATTGCAATGGAGGCAAAGCATCGCACCGCAAACCCGCAAACCCAATGGCCAGGTGTAAAACCGGCCTCAAAGTTTGTGTGAGGAAGCAGCATGTGCATTGGCAGCAGTCGCACATGATATGTGTACACCTTATTTTATCTAGTGAGTGTACGAGGCTCTAAACCAAACACGTGCACAGGAAGTGCCTGTCTTAATGGAAATGTGAAGCTGGGAGCTGTCAGCAGGGGTTTATTCCTTTAGGCTGACGTTTCCCGCCGATGCACTCCACGCCCCTCACCATCTTCTGACACTTCCACCCTTACATCGTGTTCACAAGGCAGAAGTGTCCAAAGATGGTAAGTGGCGTGGAGCGCATCGGAAGGGAGATGGCAGCCTAGATGAGTTAACCACTGCTGACATAGCCTGCTTAAAGGACACCCGAGGTGAACATTAAGTGATGAGAAAAACAATTGTATTCATCCTCCTTCTCCTAAAAATGACTTTTTAGATATCCCACGGTTTTATTTTATATTTAAATCTAGCTTTTAAGTTTTTTACTATTTCATTGTCTCTGCACAATGACACCTTCATTGAAGTATGCAAGAGCTCAAATCTATGAATTATTGACCCTTTTTATCTCTTTCCTGCTCTCAGAAGCCATTTACTGACAGGCTGTAATTACTAATCAGTGATGGTTATTCTATAGTCTGACCCGGGCAGGAACTGCCACTTACATACCTGATTTTTGACTCTTTCAGGCAGAGAAAGTAAAAAAACAACATAGCCTAGTTATGTGTGTGCTAGGCACTGTACATACACATGTCTATCTCATCATGCCACGTCACCTCGGTTGTTCTGTAAACCTCAGAATCCTTTGGCTGGTTTTCTATAAACTGGCGTCCTTATTATAAAGAGATAGCATGTTTATGTGACACCATTTCTTAAAGTGTTTTTTTTTTTTTAATCTGTGTCACATTTCTTTACTAATATATTTTCTCTTTCTCCCGCAAGAAGTACCAAAAGGTAAGTTGCACAACTTTTTTTTTTTTTAAATAAATTACAGTTATTATTTTTCATAGATCTTATCACTGACAATATTTTGTTGTTGTTGTTTTTCTTGTTTAGGACCCCTCAGGCATTGACCACAGCCAGCTTTATCCGGCACTTTGACAATCAGAAAGCCGACTCTAACCTGGGATTCAGTGAGGAGTTTGAGGTACGTCGCGGTTTAGAAATGGGGGCATTTTTATGGTAAAGGTTGTAGCTAGGGCGTAACTAGAAATCACTGCCTGGGCCCACCTGCAAAACTTTGGTCTCTCCCCCCCCTCGCTTTCTGCACAGGTAAACTGAGAACCAATGTTATTCAATTAGCTAGTGCACACTTCAATGTGTTTTCCCCATGCAGATAAAAACTGACAGCAATGAAGCACTGCACTTTGTGATAAAACGTGCATGTTTTCACACATACAGAGTAGGCACGCAGGGTGTGCAGAAAACGCATACAGAAAACTGAAAGAGGAGTGTGCTTCCAGCCTCAGCTTATTACACTCACTCTGTCCATCTCTGATGGAGCAGAACTGGCTCTGCAGACTTCTCCAGCATCACTACAGAACACAGCACTCGGGGAGGGATAGAGAGGTTGGGGGCTGGGTGTTGTACACAAGAGCCTTCTGCACACTGAATAGAGACCGTCTACAAATTTTTGTCTACAAAACTTTGTATGATCGTTATCAGTGGCTGAGCAGATGCGGTCATTAGAACAATTGTCCAGAGAGCAAAAAGCTTTTTCTCTCGCACCCTTAGTTGTCAGTCTCTCAGGACAGGGAACATAAACTTCTCCCCCCCAAGGGGGCCCCTGCAGCTTCTGGGCCCCCTGCGGCTGCATACCTTGCAGGGTCTATTGTTACGCCCCTGGTTGTAGCCTACCCCCAGCGTGCAGATCATGTATCTATAATAATAAAAATAAAGGTGCAGATTGCTCAATTACAGCCTAACAAACCCCAAACACAAGACAGAGAATAACTGCATTTAGCATAAGTAAATATAAACCATATAGAAGCAAAATTCTGGACAGAATGCCTTCTCTATAAGAGAAAAGTAATTACCGCTACATTACAACGTGTACAACAATATAAAATAAGAGAAGTTTATGTGATAAATGTTTATATGGTTAATGAGGAGAAATGGATTAGCTCCAGAGGAATGACCCTTAGATAGTGTAGGCAGGTGGATGTTTATTAGCATGACGCGTTTCGCCTGACATCTGCCAGCTTCCTTATAGCCTGCCTTTGCCTGTAACATTCAGATGTGCTTCCCTGTGTTACAGACTATCACCTGAGGAAGCCTGGCTTATATCAGACAAAATGCATCTTATAGTACCATATTTTTCGGACTATAAGACGCTCGTGACCATAAGACGCACCGAGGTTTAGAGGACAAAAGCCATGGGAAAAAAATATATATACTAAACCTGGTGCATCCATGGTAAAGGGGGCATCTTGTGGAGTATGCCCCCTTTCTACCCAATGCCCCCTTGTACTTCTTGTGTCTCCCTGTGTCCTGCTCTGCCCCCCTTGTGTCCTGTGTCCCCCATGTGTCTGCCTCTGTCTTATTGTGTCATCCTGTGTCCTCCTCTGTCCCCCTTGTGTCCTCCTGTGTCCCCCATGAGTGCTCCTCTATGCCCCTTTGTGTTCCCCTCGTGTCCTCCTCTATGTCCCTTTTGTGTCCCCCATGTGTCCTCCTCTGCATGGGCACAGTACAGGGAGTCCCCAACATTGCGGCGGGTTGGAGGTTGGTATTGGCAGGCATTCACAAGTCAGGAACTTCCTGCATTTGGACTATAAGATGCAGTGACCCCCCCCACACACACACACACACACACACACTTTTGATGGAGAAAAGGTGAGTTTTATAGTTCAAAAAATACAGTAATACATGTCCACATGCTTTGATTGTTTTGTCTAAGATCCATTCCCTCTGCATGTAATCCATTCCTTCTCTTTAACATTTTAGCCTCTCTTGTTTTAGGTTGGTATAGCAGTTGTTGTACCATGGCCATGAAGGTTTAGACTTAGTCTTCTTAGTTTTGTGTGCCCATTTGGGTTACTGTCCGAAAGGGACGGACCACTGCAGACCACCCCACCACTGCAAAACCCCACAGCACTGCCTGCAGACCACCCCACCACTGCAAACCCCCACAGCGCTGCAGACCTGCCCAGAACTGCAGACCACCCCAGCCCTGCAGACCTGCCTAGAACTACAGACGTCCCCAGCACTGCAGACCGCCCCAGCTCTGCAGACCATCACAGCACTGCATACTGCCCCAGCACTGCATACTGCCCCAGCCCACCCAGCACTACAGACCGCCCCAGCACTGCAGACCGCCCCAGCACTGCAGACCGCCCCAGCACTGTAGACCACCCCAGCACTGCATACTGCACCAGCACTGCAGACCTCCCAGCACAGCAGATGATCCAGCACTGCATACTGCCCCAGCCCTGCAGACCGCCCCAGCTCTGCATACCACCCCAGCACTGCAGACCACCCCAGCACTGCAGACCTCCCCAGCCCAACAGACCACCCCAGCACTGCAGACCTCCCCAGCCCAGCAGACCACCCCAGCACTACAGACCTCCCCAGCTCTGCATACCACCCCAGCTCTGCATACCACCCCAGAACTGCAGACCTCCCCAGCACTACAGACCTCCCCAGCACTGCATACTGCCCCAGCTCTGCAGACCTCCCAGCTCTGCAGACCTCCCAGCACTGCAGACCTCCCAGCACTGCAGACCACCCCAGCACTGCAGACCACCCCAGCACTGCATACTGCACCCCAGCACTGTAGACCACCCCAGCACTGCATACTGCACCCCAGCACTGTAGACCACCCCAGCACTGCATACTGCACCAGCACTGCAGACCTCCCAGCACAGCAGATGACCCAGCACTGCATACTGCCCCAGCACTGCAGACTACCCCAGCACTGCAGACCACCCCAGCACTGCCGACCTCCCCAGCACTGCAGACCACCCCAGCACTGCAGACCACCCCAGCACTGCAGACCACCCCAGCACTGCAGACCACCCAAGCACTGCAGACCACCCAGCATTGTAGACCACCCCGCATTGTAGACCACCCCAGCACTGCAGATGACCCAGCACTGCAAACCACCCATCACTGCAAACCACCCCAGCACTGCAGACCTCCCAGCACTGCAGACCGCCCCAGCACTGCATACTGCCCCAGCATGACCTCCCCAGCCCTGCAGACCTCCCCAGCCCAGCAGACCACCCAGCACTACAGAGCTCCCCAGCACTTCACACCTCCCCAGCACTACAGACCACCCCAGCACTGCATACTGCCCCAACACTGCAAACCACCCCAGCACTGCAAACCACCCCAGCACTGCATACTGCCCCAGCACTTCAGACCACCCCAGCACTGCCGACCTCCCCAGCACTGCCGACCTCCCCAGCACTGCCGACCTCCCCAGCACTGCCGACCTCCCCAGCACTGCCGACCACCCCAGCACTACAGACCACCCAGCACTACAGAACGTCCAGCACTGCAAAACCCCACAGCACTGCAGACCTGCCCAGAACTGCAGACCACCCCAGTACTGCAGACCTCCCCAGTACTGTATACTGCGGCTGCCCAGGCCCTGCAGAACAATCAGATACATGGCATTAATATTTTGAAAACAGAAATAAAGATGTCAGCCGTCATGCCTCTCCCAGTTCAGGTTTCTTTAAAGACAGTTTGAATGGCTGGGTTCTCTCAGAATATCATTGCTAACATGGCAGGAGGTATAAAGCATCTTCTGTTTATCTAGGCATCTGCAATAACTGATATAACACAGAGAGCACTTCTATTATTACATCCCAGTTATAAGCAGGGGCGGTCCGCCCATGATACCACCTGAACTACTTGCATTAGGCAGCATCTTCTAAGAGGCGGCATCCCGCCTGCCCCGTCACTGGCTGCTACTCGATTACCTACTTGAATCGGTGGCCCCCTCCTCTACCACAGTCCCCAGTCCCCCTCGCTACACCTCAGATCAGTAGTGACCCAGACACAGGCAGTGAAGAGACACGAAAGCGGTACCTATACTGGGGCAACCTACCTGGATACCTATACTGGGGGCACCTATACCTGGTTTACCTATACTAGGGGCACCTATACCTGGCTACCTATACTGGGGGCACTTATACCTGACTTACCTATACTGGGGGCACTTATACCTGACTTACCTATACTGTGGCACCTATACCTGGCTACCTATACTGGGTGCACCTATACCTGGCTACCTATACTGGAGGCACTTATTCCTGGTTTACCTATACTCAGGCACCCATACCTAGCTACCTATACTGGGGAAACCTATACCTGGCTACCTATACTGAGGAAACTATACCTGGCTACCTATAACGGGGAAACTATACTTGGCTACCTATACTGGGGGCAACTAAACCTGGCTACCTATACTGGGAAACCTATACCTGGCTACCTATACTGAGGCACCCATACCTGGCTACCTATACTGGGGAAACCTATACCTGGCTACCTATACTGAGGAAACTGTACCTGGCTACCTATAATGGGGAAACTATACTTGGCTACCTATACTGGGGGCAACTAAACCTGGCTACCTATACTGGGGGAACCTATACCTGGCTACCTTTACTGAGGAAACTATACTTGGCTACCTATACTGAGTGCAACTAAACCTGGCTACCTATACTTGGGAAACCTATACCTGGCTACCTATACTGAGGAAACTATACTTGGCTACCTATACTGGGGAAACCTATACCTGGCTACCTATACTGGGGGAACCTATATCTGGCTACCTATAATGGGGAAACTATACTTGGCTACCTATACTGGGGGCAACTAAACCTGGCTACCTATACTGGGGAAACCTATACCGGGCTACCTATACTGGGGGAACCAATACCTGGCTACCTATACTGGGGAAGCTATACTTGGCTACCTATACTGGGGGCAACTAAACCTGGCTACCTATACTGGGGAATCCTATACCTGGCTACCTATACTGGGGAATCCTATACCTGGCTACCTATACTGGGGAATCCTATACCTGGCTACCTATACTGGGGGAACCTATACCTGGCTACCTATACTGGGGAAACTATACTTGGCTACCTATACTGGGGGCAACTAAACCTGGCTACCTATACTGGGGAAACCTATACCTGGCTACCTATACTGGGGGAACCAATACCTGGCTACCTATACTGGGAGAAACTATACTTGGCTACCTATACTGGGGGCAACTAAACCTGGCTACCTATACTGGGGAAACCTATACCTGGCTACCTATACTGGGGGAACCAATACTTGGCTACCTATACTGGGGGAAACTATACTTGGCTACCTATACTGGGGGCAACTAAACCTGGCTACCTATACTGGGGAAACCTATACCTGGCTACCTATACTGGGGAATCCTATACCTGGCTACCTATACTGGAGAATCCTATACCTGGCTACCTATACTGGGGAATCCTATACCTGGCTACCTATACTGGGGAATCCTATACCTGGCTACCTATACTGGGGGCACCTATACCTGGCTACCTATACTGGGGGCACCTAGACCTGGCTACCTATACTGGGGAATCCTATTCCTGGCTACCTATACTGGGGGAACCTAAACCTGGCTACCTATACTGGGGAAACCTATACCTGGCTACCTATTCTGGGAAATCCTATACCTGGCTACCTACCTACCTATACTGAGAGTGTTTTTTTTTGGTGGCTATAACATGTGGTGTGAATTGTCAGGTGCCGTGCAATCATTCAAAATCGAAGGGGGGGAGCATCCTCACAAGCTTGCCTCAGGCAGCAAAACGTTTAGAACCAGCCCTGGTTGTAAGATGTGGTTACTGTAAGATTAGACCTGCTTTTCTGATTACAGTCTGGGGCACGGTGTCAGCAGAGGGCGAGTTTCATCATTTAATAAAGTGCAATGGGAATGAATAATGTATCTATCATTTTCTAGCATCACCCCCTTCTTATTAACGCCTTAAGTAGCCTGACTACATGTGGGATTAGATGAGATCCCCACACCACATAGGCTGGAGATCTCCCAACTCCTATGCGTAACGAGGCACTTAATCGCATCTAGCTGGCTAGATCCTCACCCTCCACAATTTACGCAAATCCTTGCTCAGGCTAACATAAGCATAAATATGGAGAAAAAATTACGACAGACTGCAAACTAACTACAAATAAACGTTGCTTATTGGTCGCAAACCCAATGAACCCTAGACACTTAGCAACCTGACCAATATATGTACCCAATAGGTCCGCCACCATAACGCAAGTAAAAGAAACTGAGTCATTCAAGAGAGCTGTTTATCTTGAGTATTTTACAGTTGCTTAAAACAGCAGTTCAGTTTTTAGTTTTTAGCTGTATTGTGTTCTTAAAGAGAAACTCCAACCTAGAATTGAACTTTATCCCAATCAGTAGCTGATACCCCCTTTTACATGAGAAATATAATGATTTTCACAAACAGGCCATCAGGGGGCGCTGTGTGACTGATTTTGTGCTGAAACCCCTCCCACAAGAAGCTCTGGGTACCGCGGTACTCTGGGCAAACTGCCACAATGTAACAATGTTCACAGACAGGAAATGGCTGTTTACAGCTGTCTGTAAAGCCAGAACAGCTAGAAACAGCTACATAACCTGCCCACAGTAACAATGTCACCATGTAATACATGTCAGAATGTGAATCTGGGAGAGGAAAGATTTTACAATGAGCAAACACTGACTAAATCATTTATACATAATTATGGTAAAAAATGAAGCACTTTTTTTACTACATTATTTTCACTGGAGTTCCTCTTTAACGATGCCTGTTTGATTGTATATGTGTACACTGCCATGCAAAATGTCCTTTCTTAGAACTGTACAGAAATTGTTCATCTTTGCAATCTTGGCAATAAAAATGTAAATATTAAAAAAAAGTAAAAAATTTCTAGCATCATACCATCTCTCTTCAGCGTCTGCAGGTTTGCGTGACTATGTAGCATTGTAGCTGTGTGCTGTGACCAGAATGACACATGCTGTATGTGGTGACATCTTTTAACAGTTTTTTTTTTTTTTTTTTTTGCACCATATCTAGAAACTTGGACGTGTTGGAACCAGGATGCCAAAAACAGCGGCGGAACATCCCGACAACCGGGAGAAGAACCGCTACACAAATGTCCTGCCGTGTAAGTACAATATTACATCTTATCTCTGTCAGAATCATGTATCCTGAAACTACCAGTATTATTGTTGTTACTGTTACTTTTATTAAAGGGGAACTAGGGAAAAGGGGGGAAGTTACATAATAGAAGAGAGGTCAAGAATTAAAGGGGCATTATGGCTAATATTGTTGATTTTAGTTAATAAAGTAAATAATGTGCACAAGAGGTACAAGTTATAAAAAAAAAAAGTAAGTATCCAGTGAAAAGTGAAGTGGTGTCTGACAGGACACATTGCTGCAGCTGGGGGAGGATGGGAATACACATAAGCGACGGATCCACAATGAGCCTGCAGGTCATCCTCTTTACTGCTGGCAGTCAAGAAAAAAAACTAGACATTAATTGCCATTATTTATAACTACATCCACTTACACTGCGCTAGGCTAAAAGTTTTTTGTTTTTGTTTATAGATATACATATGCACAGAGGGAGATACTGGTGTCTTGGCAGTTGGAAACAGCTGTTATTTCCCACAATGCAACAGGGCTCACAGACAGGAAACTGTCAGAACCTAGGTCCTGACATCAAACTGTGGGCGGTGTTTGACCACAATATCAGCCATAATATCAGCTACATCTATTCAAGAAATGGGTAGAGATTTCTCACTGGGAAAGGGGTTATCAGCTACTGATTGGAGTGAAGTTCAATCCTTGTTACAGTTACTCTCTAAAGAGAACCTGAACTGAAAATTAAAAATCAAAATAAACATACACAGGTCATACTTACCTCCCGTGTAGTCTACTCATCAACCTCCTTCTCTTCTCCTGCATCCCATATGTCCACTGTGATCAATAGAATTCTCTGTCCTCCATTTTGAAATTGGCCAATGGCCATTACCCCATAACAGCTTCCTGGACAGCACACTGTTATTCTGTAATATCGCCCACTTGAGCCATAAGGAAGCACGGACATTACCTTGCACATTCAGTTGTAACTGACAGCAGCCGATATATAATTGACAGCAACTGGTATATTTCAGTTCTGACAAAATATTGTCAGAACTGGAAGGGATCACTGTAAGCAGAAAATGGTGAGCTTCAGAGAGGAACTGACGGTGAGGTTACTATGTACTATTCACTTGCAGCTACGTCATGTGTTTATTTTAAATAACTGTACTCAGTTCAGGTTCCCTTTAAGACACACTGATAACTTAAAGAGAACCCGAGGTGGATTCTAACAATGCTATCCTTATTATTTCTTCCTTCTACCGATCCTCCCTAAGCCCCCCCCCCCCCTGCGCTCTGCTATGCCCCCATAAATCATCAGCCGAGCTGTCGACACACAGCGTGTCGCAGCCGGCTGTTTATCTCTGCATCTGTCAGTGTCGCCGCTCCCCCGCCGCCGCCGGCGATCGGAGATCAAGAGATCCCGTTCAAAGAACGGGATCTCCTGGAGGATGGCGACGGGGTGGGATGACGTCACCGACATCGTGACGTCAAAGGGGACTCCGATCCACCCCACAGCGCTGCCTGGCACTGATTGGCCAGGCAGCGCACGGGGTCTGGGGGGGGGGGCAGCTGCAGCGACGCGTATAGCGGCGGATCGGCGGGTAGCGGCGGCGATCGGGCACTGCACGCAGCTAGCAAAGTGCTAGCTGCGTGCAGCAAAAAAAAAATTATGCAAATCGGCCCAGCGGGGCCTGAGCGGTGCCTCCCGGCGGCATAGCCCGTGCTCAGCACAGGCTTACCGCCAGGGAGGTTAAAATGCATTTAAAGACAAGGGCCAATATGCAATTCACTTTTTCTCCGGACTTTTCTCCTAGGTGATATTTTTTTACACCTTGACATAAAACACCTTTTAAACCACCAGCAAGCAAGAAAATACTGGAAATTATTTTTTTAGTACTTTTTTTTTACCAACTTTCAGGTACTTTTGCAATTGTAAAATGCTGAAAATTTATTTTAAAGAGAAGATGAAAATTATCCCCAAGGAGAAAACTCAGAAGAAAAAGGGAATTGCACATGGGCAGCGCATTCTTCTACTTCTACCACTATTAATATTACTTGGCCCATATGCTATTTACTGTTTCTCCAGAGTTCTCCTGAGTTATCTCCTTGGAGATAATTTTCATATTGTCTTTAAAATAAATTTTAAGCATCTTACAATTAATTAATTACTATTAAAATAAGTTTGAGTAATTTCTTACTTGCCGGTGGCTTGAAAGGTATTTTACGACAAGGGCCCACATGCAATTCACTTTTCCTACTTACTTTCCTCCACGTTGATATTTTCACACAAGCAAACAAATACTCAAAATAATTTCGTCAGTACTTTTTCACCTTATTTTTGGTAGTTTTTCCATTGCAAATTGCTAAAAAGTTATTTTAAATCGAAGATCAGTGAGAAAACTCAGGAGAAAAAGTGAATTGCATATGGGCCCATGTCATAAAATGCCTTTAAACCACCAGAATCAAGAAAATACTCAAAAGAATTGTCATAGTACTTTATCACCAACGTTTAAAGGGGAACTTCAGGCTAAACAAACATACTGTCATTAAGATACATTAGTTATGTTAATTAGAATAGATAGGTAATATAATCTTTTACCCACCCTGTTTTAAAAGAACAGGCAAATGTTTGTGATTCATGGGGGCTGCCATCTTTGTCATGGGGGCAGCCATCTTTTTGATTGAAAGGAGGTGACAGGGAGCATGAGACACAGTTCCAACTGTCCTGTGTCCTGATAACCCCTCCCAGTTGCATGTGCTAGGCTTCAAATGTCAAATTCAGAATGTCAAAAAAAAAAAATTGCACCAAAACAGCAGAACGAGAACAACAACATCAGAAATCCCATCATATATTGCACAGCATAAGGGGAAAAATGCCCGGGCAGTTTTCTTCTGTGCAGCTAAAAATGAGGCTTGTAGAAGAGAAACAAAGTTCTGATGCTGAGAAACTGTTAAAGAAACACCAAGCCTTTTCAGTGCTGCTGAGTCGATTTTTAGCCTGGAGGGTCACTTTAAGCACTCAGGCTCCCGAAGACCGGCCGGCTCTGTACTGTGCTTGAGAGGGCACCAGAGAGGGCTCTCGCATGTGCGCAGTACGGAGCGGCCTGTCTTTAGAAGCCCGAGTGCTTCCGAAGACTGACGAAGTCTCCCCAACCCAGAAGAGAGCAGTCCACAACCCATTGGTCATGGACTGCTAATGGGGGAGCCTGTAGGGGAATGTGGAGACCAGCAGGAGAACAGGAAGGCTCTATAGGATCCAAAGCCTTCCCTCTTCTTAGGTGAGTATCTGTTTTTTATTTTAAAATTCGCTTCAGACTCCCTTTAAGGCACCACTAAGCTATAAAATGCTAAGAATAATTTTGTCTGTACTTTTTCACCTACTTTTTGGTGCTGTTTCAATTTCAAAATGTTGAAAAGTTATTTTAAAGAGAAGATGGAAAAATATCTCCTTGGAGAAAATGTCGGAGAAAAGTGAATTGAATAGAGGCCATTAAACCTCATATGCAATTCACTTTTCTCCTGAGTTTTCTTCTAGGAGATGTTTTCAGCTTCTGTTTAAAATAACTTTCTAACATTTTGAAACTGAAAAAATACAAAAAAGTATTTGAAAAAGTCCTATCAAAATTATTTTGAGTATTTTCGTGCTTGCTGGTGAATTAAAATGCATTTTATTACTATTTGTGAAAATATCACCTAGAAAACTCAGGAGAAAAAAAGTGAATTGCATATGAGCCTCTAGCCTCCTCCTCTTTCTTTACCTTTCTCTTCTCCTATTCTGGTTTCCTGTTTATCTCCCCCTTTCTTTCTCTGCTTCCTGTCTCTTTGACTCCACCTGCTATTTCTCCTTATTTCCCCAAAATGTACCTTTCTCTTCCATCTTCTTTTTCATTGCTTCTTCTACAAGCTCCTTCTTCTTGTCTTTCTTTTTCTTCTCTTCTTGCTCCTCAATCTGATGCCTCTGCTTCTCCTCCCCCTTATTCTCCATATCCACTGATCCTTCTTCTACACTTCCTTCACATTTTCTTCTAGTCCTTATCCTGCTACCAATTTGCCTTCCTCTTTTTTTCTTTTTTTTCTTCTTCTCATCCTTTGCTTCTTTTCTTTCTTCTACTTTACTTTTTGTTTTTGTATTTCTACTTCTGCATCTTTTTTTTGTTTGTTTGTTTGTTAATTTCCTCCTTTTCTTTCTTCTGAGAATGTGCCACATTTTTAAATCCAACTGACCAGGCTTCATTTTGAATTTTGAGGAAAGAACATTTAGAATGGTCCCTATTAGTTTCCAATTTAAAGGGAGTCTTAAAACAATAATATGGGCAATTACTTACGTGGGTTTTTTTTCCAGCCCCCTGGTTCCTCGTCATCATTCTGTGCACTTATTTTCTAACCTTACCACATTTATTTTCACTTAAAAAGAAAATGAGATGGGGGCGATAAAAGAATGCATACCTACCTTCCTGCAGCCCCATGACCACCATTTCCTTCCTTGCCGTTCTCCCGGTTGGCTCCGTTCACCTGCTATCTGCCCCAGTAATAATCCTTCAGTCGCATCAGTCAGGCTCTTCTGCACATGTGCAGCCAGGGTCGAGCGCGCGCATTTATGTGGCTGGGAGGCAATGGTTGCCATGGGGCTGGAGGAAGCGCCACATAAGTATGCATTCTTTCCCTCCCTTGTTTCAGGTTAGCTTGAACGTTTCCTTTAACCATTTCAGCCCTCAGTCGTTTTCACTTTATGCATCCGAGCAATGTTCACCTCCCATTCATTAGCCTATAACTTTATCACTACTTATCACAATGAACGGATCTATATCTTGTTTTTCCACCACCAATGGGTGGTACATTTTGCTAAGAGCTACCTAACTGTAAATGCATTTTAACAGTAAGAATAAGAAAAAACGGAAAAAAATCATTATTTTTCCGTTTTTGGCCATTATAGTTTTAAAATAATACATGCCACCATAATTAAAACCCACGTATTGTATTTGCCCAATTGTCCCGGTTATTACACCATTGAAATTATGTCCCTATCACAATGTATGGCGACAATATTTTATTTGGAAATAAAAGTGCATTTTTTCCATTTTGCATCCATCACTATTTACAAGCTTATAATAAAAAAAATAGAAATATTTAATCTTTACATAGATATTTAAAATGTTTAGACCCTTAGGTAAATATTTATGTGTTGTTGTTTTTTATTATTGTAATGTTTTTTTTATTATTAAACATTTTATTTGGGAATTTTTGGAAGGGCGGGATGCAAATAGTAATTGTTTTTAATGTAAATATGTGTTTATTTTATTTTTTATTTTAATGTAGATGTAGTTTTACTTTTTGGCCACAAGATGGCAACCTTAGGTTTGTTTACATGACGCCACTCTAAGCGTGCACACGCACGATCGGCCGCGGGAGCACGCGGTAGCGCACATGTCCTCCTGGACGTAGCTCTACGTCCAGGAGGACAAAGTGGTTAAGGACACTTGCTAGCTGTTATGTGCAGAGTGATTACATTGTTATTCTTGTGGAGCAATATTTATTATTATTATTACTTTCTATAATTATAATTGATGTAATTTTATCATTTATTTTGAATTTTTTTATTTTATCATACCTGGAGTTTGAGTATTCCTGTGTGGAGCTTCAACTGACCAATCATCCACCATCACTGTTATTATTTTTCTTCAATTGGTTTTCCTTTTTGCCGCCCATTAGATGATACTTCTCGTGTTACGCTTCATCACAATGGGGATTCCACCGGCGATTACATCAATGCCAACTTTATCCCAGTAAGTAGCTAAATAACCATCAGAATATTTGTCACACTGAAAGATTTCCTTGTATTCCACTATCTTATTATTATCATTATACCTTACGCAGGGCTACAACTCTACGAAAGAGTTTATCGCAGCCCAGGGTCCCCTTCCCAGGACCGTCACTGATTTCTGGCGTATGATTTGGGAGAAGGAAGTCCGTGTCATTATCATGCTGACAAAATGTGTCGAAGTTGGGAGGGTAAAACATTTTTTGTGATATTTTTTAATACTGATTTAACTGTAGAGACTTGTGTATTATTTACTACTAGCTGGACGCCCGACGTTGCCCGGGTATGTATTTGGCTAGTGTTGGCTCTGCCCACTTTTCCTAACCCTAACACACAATTACTTAATGCCCAAGTATGTGAGCTTTGCGGTCTTTGGCATCAATAATTTGCAATAAAATAAAATTAATCTGATTGGATGTGGCTCCACCCCTTTTCTGAATTTGAACCCCAATCACCCAATGGCCAACTGTACCAGATACAGGTGATTAACAGTGCAAGAATGGCCGCAATTAACCACTTGAGGACCTAGGGCTTTCTACCCCTTAAGGACCGGCCACTTTTTTTCCATTCAGACCACTGCAGCTTTCACGGTTTATTGCTCGCTCATACAACCTACCACCTAAATGGATTTTGGATCCTTTTCTTGTCACTAATAAAGCTTTCTTTTGGTGCTATTTGATTGCTCCTGCGATTTTTACTTTTTATTATATTCATCAAAAAAGACATGAATTTTGGCAAAAAAATGATTTTTTTAACTTTCTGTGCTGACATTTTTCAAATAAAGTAAAATTTCTGTATACATGCAGCGCAAAAAATGTGGACAAACATGTTTTTGATTAAAAAAAACCCATTCAGTGTATATTTATTGGTTTGGGTAAAAGTTATAGCGTTTACAAACTATGGTGCAAAAAGTGAATTTTCCCATTTTCAAGCATCTCTGACTTTTCTGACCCCCTGTCACTTTCCAAAATGGGGTCATTTGTGGGGTGTGTTTACTGTCCTGACATTTTGGGGGGTGCTAAATTGTAAGCACCCCTGTAAAGCCTAAAGGTGCTCATTGGACTTTGGACCCCTTAGCGCAGTTAGGCTGCAAAAAAGTGCCACACATGTGGTATTGACGTACTCAGGAGAAGTAGTATAATGTGTTTTGGGGTGTATTTTTACACATACCCATGCTGGGTGGGAGAAATATCTCTGTAAATGACAATTTGTTAATTCTTTTTACACACAATTGTCCATTTACAGAGATATTTCTCCCACTCAGCATGGGTATGTGTAAAAATACACCACAAAACACATTATACTACTTCTCCTGAGTACGGCGATACCACATGTGTGGCACTTTTTTGCACCCTAACTGCGCTAAAGGGCCCAAAGTCCAATGAGTACCTTTAGGATTTCACAGGTCATTTTGAGAAATTTCGTTTCAAGACTACTCCTCACGGTTTAGGGCCCCTAAAATGCCAGGGCAGTATAGGAACCCCACAAGTGACCCCATTTTAGAAAGAAGACACCCCAAGGTATTCCGTTAGGTGTATGGCGAGTTCATAGAAGATTTTATTTTTTGTCAAAAGTTAGCGGAAAATGACACTTTGTGAAAAAACACAATTAAAATCAATTTCCGCTAACTTTTGACAAAAAAATAAAAACTTCTATGAACTCACCATACTCCTAACGGAATACCTTGTGGTGTCTTCTTTCTAAAATGGGGTCATTTGTGGGGTTCCTATACTGCCCTGGCATTTTAGGGGCCCTAAACCGTGAGGAGTAGTCTTGAAACGAAATTTCTCAAAATGACCTGTGAAATCCTAAAGGTACTCATTGGACTTTGGGCCCTTTAGCGCAGTTAGGGTGCAAAAAAGTGCCACACATGTGGTATTGCCATACTCGGGAGAAGTAGTACAATGTGTTTTGGGGTGTATTTTTACACATACCCATGCTGGGTGGGAGAAATACCTCTGTAAATGGACAATTGTGTGTAAAAAAATCAAAAGATTGTCATTTACAGAGGTATTTCTCCCACCCAGCATGGGTATGTGTAAAAATACACCCCAAAACACATTGTACTACTTCTCCCGAGTACGGCGATACCACATGTGTGGCACTTTTTTGCACCCTAACTGCACTAAGGGGCCCAAAGTCCAATGAGTACCTTTAGGATTTTACAGGTCATTTTTGTTTCAAGACTACTCCTCACGGTTTAGGGCCCCTAAAATGCCAGGGCAGTATAGGAACCCCACTAATGACCCCATTTTAGAAAGAAGACACCCCAAGGTATTCCGTTAGGAGTATGGTGAGTTCATAGAAGTTTTTATTTTTTTGTCACAAGTTAGCGGAAATTGATTTTAATAGTTTTTTTTTCACAAAGTGTCATTTTCCGCTAACTTGTGACAAAAAATAAAATCTTCTATGAACTCACCATACTCCGTACGGAATACCTTTGGGTGTCTTCTTTCTAGAATGGGGTCATTTGTGGGGTTCCTATACTGCCCTGGCATTTTAGGGGCCCTAAACCGTGAGGAGTAGTCTTGAAACCAAATGTCCTGTGAAATCCTAAAGGTACTCATTGGACTTTGGGCCCCTTAGCGTACTTAGGGTGTAAAAAAGTGCCACACATGTGGTACCGCCGTACTCAGGAGAAGTAGTATAATGCGTTTTGGGGTGTATTTTTACACATACCCATGCTAAGTGGGAGAAATATCTCTGTAAATGACAATTGTTTGATTTTTTTACACACAATTGTCCATTTACATAGAAATTTCTCCCACCCAGCATGGATATGTGTAAAAATACACCCCAAAACACATTATACTACTTTTCCTGAGTACGGCGGTACCACATGTGTGACACTTTTTTGCAGCCTAGGTGCGCTAAGGGGTCCAACGTCCTATTCACAGGTCATTTTGAAGCATTTGTTTTCTAGACTACTCCTCGCGGTTTAGGGCCCCTAAAATGCCAGGGCAGTATAGGAACCCCACAAGTGACCCCATTTTAGAAAGAAGACACCCCAAGGTATTCCGTTAGGTGTATGGCGAGTTCATAGAAGATTTTATTTTTTGTCACAAGTTAGTGAAAAATGACACTTTGTGAAAAAAAACCAATAAAAATTAATTTCCGCTAACTTTTGACAAAAAATAAAATCTTCTATGAACTCGTCATACACCTAACAGAATACCTTGGGGTGTCTTTTTTTCTAAAATGGGGTCACTTGTGGGGTTCCTATACCGCCCTGGCATTTTACAGGCCCAAAACCGTGAGTAGTCTGGAAACCAAATGTCTCAAAATGACTGTTCAGGGGTATAAGCATCTGCAAATTTTGATGACAGGTGGTCTATGAGGGGCCGAATTTTGTGGAACCAGTCATAAGCAGGGTGGCCTTTTAGATGACAGGTTGTATTGGGCCTGATCTGATGGATAGGAGTGCTAGGGGGGTGACAGGAGGTGATTGATGGGTGTCTCAGGGGTTGGTTAGAGGGGAAAATAGATGCAATCAATGCACTGGGGAGGTGATCGGAAGGGGGTCTGAGGGGTATCTGAGGGTTTGGCCGAGTGATCAGGAGCCCACACGGGGCAAATTGGGGCCTGAGCTGATGGGTAGGTGTGCTAGGGGGTGACAGGAGGTGATTGATGGGTGTCTCAAGGTGTGATTAGAGGGGGGAATAGATGCAAGCAATGCACTGGCGAGGTGATCAGGGCTGGGGTCTGAGGGCATTCTGAGGGTGTGGGCGGGTGATTGAGTGCCCTAGGGGCAGATAGGGGTCTAATCTGATAGGTAGCAGTGACAGGGGGTGATTGATGGGTAATTAGTGGGTGTTTAGAGGAGAGAATAGATGGAAACACTGCGCTTGGGTGGTGATCTGATGTCGGATCTGCGGGCGATCTATTGGTGTGGGTGGGTGATCAGTTTGCCCGCAAGGGGCAGGTTAGGGGCTGATTGTTGGGTGGCAGTGACAGGGGGTGATTGATGGGTGATAGGTGATTGGCAGGTGATTGACAGGTGATCAGTGGATTATTACAGGGAAGGACAGATGTAAATATTGCACTGGCGAATTGATAAGGGGGGGTCTGAGGGCAATCTGAGCGTGTAGGCGGGTGATTGGGTGCCCGCAAGGGGCAGATTAGGGTCTGATCTGATAGGTAACAGTGACAGGTGGTGATAGGGAGTGATTGATGGGTGATTGATGGGTAATTAGTGGGTGTTTAGAGGAGAGAATAGATGTAAACGCTGCGCTTGGGTGGTGATCTGATGTCGGATCTGCGGGCGATCTATTGGTGTGGGTGGGTGATCAGATTGCCCGCAAGGGGCAGGTTAGGGGCTGATTGTTGGGTGGCAGTGACAGGGGGTGATTGATGGGTGATAGGTGATTGGCAGGTGATTGACAGGTGATCAGTGGGTTATTACAGGGAAGGACAGATGTAATTAATGCACTGGCGAATTGATAAGGGGGGGGGGGGGGGTCTGAGGGCAATCTGAGCGTGTGGGCGGGTGATTGGGTGCCCGCAAGGGGCAGATTAGGGTCTGATCTGATAGGTAACAGTGACAGGTGGTGATAGGGGGTGATTGATGGGTGATTGATGGGTAATTAGTGGGTGTTTAGAGAAGATAACAGATGTAAACGATACATTTGGGAGGTAATCTGACGGCGGGTTTGCGGGCGATCTAATGGTGTGGGTGGGTGATCAGATTGCCCCCAAGGGGCAGGTTAGGGGCTGATTGATGGGTGGCAGTGACAGGGGGTGACAGGGGGTGATTGATGGGTGATAGGTGATTGGCAGGTGATCAGTGGGTTATTACAGGGAAGAACAGATGTAATTAATGCACTGGTGAATTGATAAGGGGGGGGGGGGGGTCAGAGGGCAATCTGAGCGTGTGGGCGGGTGATTGGGTGCCCGCAAGGGGCAGATTAGGGTCTGATCTGATAGGTAAAAGTGACAGGTGGTGATAGGGGGTGATTGATGGGTGATTGATGGGTAATTAGTGGGTGTTTAGAGGAGAGAATAGATGTAAACAATGGATTTGGGAGGTGATCTGATGTCGGATCTGCGGGCGATCTATTGGTGTGGGGGGGTGATCAGATTGCCCGCAAGGGGCAGGTTAGGGGCTGATTGATGGGTGGCAGTGACAGGGGGTGATTGACGGGTGATTGACGGGTGATGGACAGGTGATTGACAGGTGATCAGGGGGGATAGATGCATACAGTACATGGGGGGTGGGGGGGTCTGGGGAGAATCTGAGGGGTGGGGGGGTGATCAGGAGGGAGCGGGGGGCAGGGGGGGGATAAAAAAAAAATAGCGTTGACAGATAGTGACAGGGAGTGATTGATGGGTGATTAGGGGGGTGATTGGGTGCAAACAGGGGTCTGGGGGGTGGGCAGGGGGGTCTGATGGGTGCTGTGGGCGATCTGGGGCAGGGGGGGGGGAAATCAGTGTGCTTGGTGCAGACTAGGGTGGCTGCAGCCTGCCCTGGTGGTCCCTCGGACATTGGGACCACCAGGGCAGGAGGCAGCCTGTATAATACACTTTGTTAACATTACAAAGTGTATTATACACTTTGTATGCGGCGATCGTCGGGTTAACATCCCGCCGGCGCTTCCGTATGGCCGGCGGGATGTTGCGGCGGGTGAGCGGCGCCAGGCGGAGGATCGCGTCACGGATGACGCGATCGCTCCGCCCATGCCCATACAAGGACCGCCGCCAATTGTCAATACGGCGGTCTTTGCGGCGTCCACTTCCCGGCCGCCAATTGTATATACGGCGGTCGGGAAGTGGTTAAATATTCCCCTTAAAAATCAATAGGTGGATTTTGATTGGCTTTTATAGGCTCCACCCACTTTTCTGAATATTAATCCCAGTCACCCAGTGACCAACTGTGCAAAGTTTGAGAACCCTACCATTAACAGTGTATGAGTTTGAACCCCAGTCACCCAGTGACCAACTGTACCAGGTTTAAAGAGACACTGAAGCGAGAATAAATCTCGCTTCTTGTCTCATAGTCAGCAGGGGCATGTGTGCCCCTGCTAAAACGCTGCTATCCCGCGGCTAAACGAGGGTCCCTAACCCCCTCCCTCTGCAAAATCAACGACCAACTTGGTCGTAGATTTTGCTGCTCTTCAGGCAGGGCTAACGGCTGCAGCCCTGCCTCTCAGCGCCGTCTATCAGCGGCACATCGCCGCCTCTCCCCCGCCCCTCTCAGTGAAGGAAGACTGAGAGGGGCGGGGGAGAGGTGGAGATACGCGCTGACAGACGCGTGTGAGGCAGGGCTGCAGCGGTTAGCCCTGCCTTAATGCGGAAGAGGGGATGCGGTGCTCGGAGGGGATTTCGAGGGGTAAGGGACCCCCGTTTAGCCGCGGGATAGCGGCGTTTTAGCAGGGGCACACATGCCCCTGCTGACTGTGAGGTCTGAAGCGAGATTTATTCTCGCTTCAGACTCTCTTTAAGGCTTGTGCCATTAACAGTGCTCGAATGGTAGCAATTTCATATTCCCCTTGAAAATCAATACGTGAATTTTGATTGGCTTTTGTAGGCTCCACCCACTTCTCTGATTATTAATCTCAGTCCCCCAGTGACCAATTGTGCAAAGTTTAAGAACCCTACCATTAAAAGTGTAAGAATTGCTGCAGTTTACATTTTCTCAGTGAAATTTGCATTTGTCTCCGCCTACTGATGACCCAGCATTGCCCGGGTATGTATTTGGCTGGTGTTGGCTGTGCCCACTTTTCCTAACCCTAACACACAATTACTCAATTACTCAATGACCAAGTTTGTGAGCTTTGCGGTCTTTGGCATCAATAACCTGCATTAAAATGAAACAAATTATATTGGCTGTTTGTGGCTCCACCCCTTTTTATAAATGTAAACCCCAGTCACCCAATGATCCACTGTATGTACCAGGTTTGAGGCTTGTGCCATTAACAGTGCAAGAATGGCAGCAATGAAATATTCCCCTGAAAAATCAATAGGTAATTTTTGATTGCCTTTTGTAGGCTCCACCCACTTTTCTGAATATTAACCCCAGTCACCCAGTAACCAACTGTGCAAAGTTTGAGAACCCTGCCATTAACAGTGTAAGAATGGCTGCTGTTTACATTTTCCCAGTAAAATTTGTATTTGTCTCCACCCACTTATGACCCGGCGTTGCCCTTTTATGTATTTGGCTGGTGTTGGCTGTGCCTACTTTTCTAACCCTAACACACAATTAATCAATTACCAAGTTTGTGATCTTTGCGGTGTTTGGCATCAATAATTTGCATTGAAATGAAACAAATTTAATTGGCTGTTTGTGGCTCCACCCCTTTCTGAAATTGAACCCTAGTCACCCAATGATCAACTGTACCAGGTTTGAGGCTTGTGCCATTAACAGTGCAAGAATGGCAGCAATGTAAATATTCCCCTTGAAAATCAATAGGTTAATTTTGATTGGCTTTTGTAGACTCCACCCACCTTTCTGAATATGAATCCCAGTCACCCAGTGACCAACTGTGCAAAGTTTGAGAACCCTACAGTACAATTAACAGTGTAAGAATGGCTGCAGTTTACATTTTCCAGTGAAATGTGTATTTGTCTCCGCCCCCTTTTTGGTTATAGGAATAAAAAGTATCCTATACTTTATTCCAGGTAATGTACTATGTGTGTGCCAAATTTCATTCAAATCCGTTCAGCCGTTTTTGCGTGATCGAGTAACAAACATCCAAACATCTAAACATCCAAACATCCGAACTTTCGCATTTATTATATTAGTAGAATACCAAGAAACACTCAATTCTCAAAAGAATTGCAAGACACAGTAAGCCGCCGCCCACACTAAGCCACTGCCCACAGGTCTCGTGCATATGTACAATCTTAGTAGTATGGACAGAAAGTGTGTCCGCATAATGCTCCATCGTTCATGCTCACTGAGTCGCCATTGACTTGCATTACTGCATAATCTGTGCGGTAGGCATGGATCATGCAGCAACACATGGATGACTTTGCAGTGGGTAAATAGCAATTAACTACTTTCATCACAGCGCACCGCATTTAGTATGAATGTCTCCATAGACTTTCGGTGACTTAGTGGTCTCTTTCGGTAAAATTGCATACCACAGCGTCATAATGTGAATGGGCCCTTGAAGAGGAAATAACGCAATGAAAAAAGTGCTTCATTTTTACAATAATTATGTATAAATGATTTAGTCAGTGTTTGCTCATTGTAAAATCTTTCCTCTCCCTGATTTACATTCTGACATTTATCACATGGTGACATTGTTACTGTGGGCAGGCAGGGCCGGCCCGCTCATGAGGCGGGGTGAAACTTTTGACTCAGGCGGCACATTTCTAGGGGCGGCATCCGCCCGTCGGTGGGTGCGGGGAGCCGACCGCCGAGCTGGAGGGGTAGCGGGCAGGACGGGGGTATTGTGCCTAGCGGCGGGGAGGGGGGTCGGACCCCCCCCCCCTCCCTCGCCTGGGTCCCCCGTCCTCCGCTCCCCTCCAGCCTTAAATAGATCAGAAGCGCTACTCGTAAGAGGCAGTGAGCGGGGAGGACTCACCTCTTCCTCGATCCAGCGTGCGCTCCACTGACATCACTTCCTGCAACACCGCCCTGTATTGTAAGTGGACGGCGTTGCAGGAAGTGACGTCAGTGGAGCGCACGCTGGATCGAGGAAGCTACCCCTCCAGCTTGGCGGCGCCCCCCCCCCCCCCCCCCCCCCCCCCAACGGGGGATGGCAGCAATAATTGTTTCAAAATTTGCCTCAGGCGGCAAAAAATCTAGGGCCGGCCCTGCTGGCAGGTGATGTCTGTGGAAAGAGATGATGTATTTTTGACAGTTGGAAACGGCTGTTATTTCCCACAATGCAACAAGGCTCCCACAGTGTGATGTCAGGACCAGGGTCCTGACATCACACTGTGGGAGGGGTTTCACCACAATATCAGCCATACAGCTCCCCCTGATGATCCATTTGTGAAAAGGAATAGATTTCTCATGTAAAAGGGGGTATCAGCTACTGATTGGGATGAAACTTAATTCTTGGTTAGGGTTTCTCTTTAAGGATAAAATTTAACCACCCTGGCGTTCTGATAAGATCGCCAGGGAGGCTGCGGGAGGGTTTTTTTTAAATTAAAAAAAAACTATTTCATGCAGCCAACTGAAAGTTGGCTGCATGAAAGCCCACTAGAGGGCGCTCCGGAGGCGTTCTTCCGATCGCCTCCGGCGCCCAGAATAAACAAGGAAGGCCGCAATGAGCGGCCTTCCTTGTTTTGCTTACACCGTCGCCATAGCGACGAGCGGAGTGACGTCATGGACGTCAGCCGACGTCCTGACGTCAGACGCCTCCGATCCAGCCCTTAGCGCTGGCCGGAACTTTTTGTTCCGGCTGCGCAGGGCTCAGGCGGCTAGGGGGACCCTCTTTCGCCGCTGCTCGCGGCGAATCGCCGCAGAGCGGCGGCGATCGGGCAGCACACGCGGCTGGCAAAGTGCCGGCTGCGTGTGCTGCTCTTTATTTGGCGCAAATCGGCCCAGCAGGGCCTGAGCGGCAGCCTCCGGCGGTGATGGACGAGCTGAGCTCGTCCATACCGCCCAGGTGGTTAACAGTCAGAATAGAATGATTTAAATAGTTATTGGCACTGAACAATGTGTTTCATGGATCTACTGTTTTATCAGGTATACATCACATTCCAAACTTTGTTTGAATGAAACCTCTTAATGAGGTTTCTGTGCAGGTGCAGGAGTACTGCGGCTGCGCAGAACACTCTTGGCCAAGGAAGCACGACCGCTAGCAGTGTGGCCACGTGCTTGCACATGCGCAGTGGTTGGCAGCTGCTACGGAGGGGACCCAGGGAGACCTGTTTGGAGCAGAACTGCGGCGAGAGAAATGTGGGCTTCCAGGGGCTGGAGGAAGCCCCAGGTAAGTAAATCAGATTTTTTTACATTTCCCTGATGTTTCCTTTTAAGTGGTTAATTGGGCTCACCTGGCACACTAATTATGACAGGTGTGGCCACATCAGAACACCCTGTGGGAGGAGCCAGCGTGGGCCCTTACAGTCCCAGGCACCCTTCATGGGGAGTTCTGGTTCACCATGAGCTTGCTGGGCAATCTGTAACTATGCAGTTTAATAAATACACATCTGCTTTATTACAGGCGACCACTAGAGGGCACTCCTCATTCACAAATGCTCCTTAAAGTAGGCAGTGCCTGCAGTTCATCTTTTTTCCAATGACAAACTAGAGCTAGAGAGATTATTATTATTATTATTACTAAGGTAGTTAATTAGGCCCATTTAAAAACTGGGCATTAGAATAACCACCAGCCACTCGGCCATGTGCATGTCCACGTCTCCCCATGTGTGTGGCAAGGGCCACAGCTCCATGCCCGTGCACTTGACGATTGACACAGATGCAGCCCATGGATGTAGAACCCTGAGGCTTTTATTAGGTTATTATTTATTATAACCCAAATTAGATCTGTATTAAAAAAATATATATATATATTTTCAACTTTCATTCTATTCGATCATTTAGATCATATAAACGGGAAAATCGAACATTTTTATTGTATCGTGTATGGGCACCATAAGGTCCAGAGACCGCTGGTACAAGAACAACGAAATCCCGCCGAATCGCCACGCATACCCGCCGCAATTGCCGTCACCGCCGCTCGCCGGGATCCTCCTGACATAGACTCTGCCGTCTCTATGATGGCAGAGTCATGTGAGCCGGTCAGGAGCTGCTTTCATTGGTTTCTGACCGTGACCATCAAAGTAAGCCAATGAAATCGACTCCTGACCGGCTCACATGGCTCTGCCATCATAGAGACAGGCAGAGCCTGTGAGTTGCGGCGAGAAACGTCGGGTTTGAGCGGCAAGGAAGCGACGGAAATGGTGAATGCACACTGCGGACGGTGATTTAAATCTACGTCTGGCCAGCCAGGAGCCCACCAAATCATGACGTAGATTTCAATCACCGCGGTACTTGAAGTTAGGGTCCAAGCAAATTAAAAAAAACAGATCCACTTAGCTGGGGCTTCCTCCAGCTCATGGCAGCCGTCCTGTGCCCTCGCCACTGTTTCTGGAGGCTCCCGGTCTTCTCCGCTGCAGAACCTGACCTCGCCAGGTCGGGTTCCGGTTCGGCCTCTTCTGCGCTCCACGGCGCGGGTCACGTACCCCGGCCGACGTCATCAGGATGGTACTGCGCAGGCGCAGAACTACTGCACCTGCGTAGTACCGTCCTAGTGACGTCGGCCGGACCACGTGACCTGCGCCGTGGAGCAGGAGAGGCCGAACCGGAACCCAACCTGGCGAGGTCAGGTTCTGCAACGGAGAAGACCGGGAGCCTCCAGAAGCTGTGGCGAGGGCACAAGACTGCTGCCACGGGCTGGAGGAAGCCCCAGCTAAGTGGATCTTTTTCTTTTTTTTACTTGGATGTTTCCTTTAAGTAGTTAAGAAAAAAAATCATATCAAATTTTTTTTCCATTGAGTAATGCTTCTGTAATTTACTGTGTATTAGAAGCAAATTAGACCAATACACTAATTTTCATATACGGTATACCAGAGGAAAAGTATTTGCAAGAAAACGTGGATCATGATCAACCATTGACTTACTGCTACTTTTATCAATACGTTCTTGCAGTGCCATAAAAATGAAACATTTATTTTGTATTATTTTTCTTTCAAAAGACACACTTTCTTATTTTTAATATGTATTATTATTATTATGTATTATTATTATTATTGTTGTTATTATTATTAGCAGCAGCCATAACAATATTGGGAATACCACTACTAACAATCACAGTAATAGCAGCTGTTTCAATATTAATAACAATAGAAATGAAAACATTTCTAATAAAAATAAACAAATCAACAGAATAATTATAGTGCTAATAATATGATTTTTGTAAGTGCAGTTTTATTTATTTATTTTTTACATTTATTTTGCACATGAAAGAATATATCTTACCGCCCTGCTTGGGGAAATGAAATGTTTATGTTTGTATTTAGCATGCAGAGAGGTCATAACCCATTCTGGCTTTTATTGCTGTCTGTCTACCCTCCTGGGAAAAAATTTCTCCCTTTGTGAGCTGGGGAAGTGGGAAAATTGATCTCTAAAAAGGACAGATATCGGAGAAAATCGTTTCGTTTTTGTAGACATTTTTGAGACTTTTACAGTACTTCTTGTGGCCAACAAATACATAGCAAAGGGGGAGCAGCATATGCCCCTCCCAATAGCCCTGCTGGTAGGAGAGTGCAGCCTGGCCATAATGATGATGTCATAGATAGGCTCAAAACTAGTTTAAGGTATCAGTAAGCTTAACCTCCTAAGCGTTACGCCGCTCAAGAGGTTTTGCACTAACAGTCGTCTTCACCCCCCCCGTGCTAATTTATTAGTTTATTTGTATCCTAGGCTATCTAGTATTGTCTGCCGGAGCCTCCGGACCTCCCGATCCCCCCCGATTGCCTGCTGGATACATTGCCCTGCCTGGGTCCCACGGTACGCGCAGCCTCCCTGCTCAGCTCCAGTATTCACTATGGGTAGGATCGTACATGACGTCATGACGTTGCCGACGAAATGCGCAGTCCCGATCCTCCCCATAGTGAGGACCCGGAGCTCAGCTGGAGGCTGCTCGATCACTGGATCCCGGTGTGGTAATGTATCCAGCGAGCGATCGGGGGGGGGGGATTGCGGGCAATCGGGGGGTGCCGGCAGACAATACTAGCTAGCGTAGTGCTAGCTAGTATCTAATGGTTACAATCAGCCCCGGATTTCTGCAAAGGCCACGGCCTAGGGCGATAAAATCAGATAAGATCAGAAGGGCGGCAGGACTTGGAGAGAGAAGAGGTCATATGTCACAGTAAATCATCTCCTCTGTTCCCGCAGCGCAGCCATCCAGCGCGCTGCTCTGCACTAATAGATGAATTCCAGAGTTCCCCAATCCCTGCACCTCTCACTTCCTGATGTATTATAACAATCAGGATCAATCATAACTGTCACCTGATGATCCAATTATGATCGACATACAGTACAAGTGGATGTGAGAAATACCAGGGATTTACATTACAAAGCAGATAAAACTAAGTTCAGCTGAGTTCTAATGCAGGCATTCACAAACATTTCTGCTAGTTTCTTTGCCTTCTTTTTTACAGCTGTGACACTGACCCCAGCAGTTGTAAATTACACTTTCTTATCTAGCCGTAATTTATTGCTTTTTTTTCTTCCTAGCCAGTGATCTCATCTCTGCTTAAGTTAACTCTTTCCTGACTCATTTTCTGTCTGTCAGCTCCGACCATCTATGAGAACTGCTGCAGCCTGGAATAAAAATGCTGTATGCTTCCCTTTCATTGCTAAACTGTCACTGTCACCTGAGCTGTTACTACCTCTATGCTAGTTTGTATGGTTTGGCATCCTTCTGCTTTCCTGTAGCATTAGAGCATTCTACCATCTTAGCCATCAGCGAAAGCAGAGAGTTTTGAATCAGGATGATACCATTTATTGGCTTAAAAGAAAAAGAGTAATCTTTCTGCTAATAAGCCTTTTTCATACTTTGTTGCTGTATACTGCCAATATGTTATTATTAAGTACATTCAGCATTCAAAAGAGATACGTAGATTTTTCAGCAAATATAAATAAATGTCATTCAGATGCTTTAAAGTGGAGCTGAACTCTTGCACAGGACAGAAGAAAAACAGAGAAATACACCCTGTATGTATTTAGAGAGCCTTTCGAATTCTTCCACATCTGTGTCTAATCACAAATTTGATATCTTCCCTGTGTCACCTGACTGCCACAGCATATAAGCTTATTTTAAAGCACAAGATGTTAATATATTTGCTTCCATGAAAGTAGGAATTAGACACACTGTCTATTTATTGCAGGATTTGTATCAGCTGTAACAAAAATGTTTTTATGTAAAGGTTATGTTGTTGAGTATCTTTTAGAGCAGAGAGGAAGTTCTGAGTTCAGGTCCACACTAATTACAACCAAACATCCAAAGTGGGTCTTGACAGGATGTTTGCTACTTACCTGTTCTCTGTTTTGGATGGGCTTCTCTCCATTGCTCTGCCCTGCCACCTGTTTGTGGCTCCGACTGCAGCCAGTCGCACAGAGGACAAAGAAGCAGCGCATGCTCTGGCCACTCGCGCTCCGTCACCTGTTTGTGGCTCTGACTGCAGCCAGTCGCACAGAGGATAAAGAAGCAGCGCATGCTCTGGCCACTTGCGCTCCCTGTAATTTCCTGCTCCTGCCCAGATGTGCACAGCAACCGAGGCCAGTATAGTGTTATGCATTCTTGACAAGTACCGATCATACATCACCGTAATTTCTCAAGTATGCATGCCCAGAACACTATCGGCTGCTGTGCACATTCGGGCAGGAGCGCAAATTTTCACCGTGAGAGGACAGAGCATCCACTGATTCTTTGTTCAATGAGGGGCACAGCAGCACAACTGAAATGGGCCCACTCAAACCAGTGATCGCTATTCAGATAGTTGGTTAGAATGTTTTTTGGTGGTGGCGGGGGGGCGCTTGGTGACAGCAGGCCTAGGGCACTGGTAAGTACAAATCCGGCCCTGCTTACAATTAAACAAATAAATGAATTCCGGCGGGTCCCGATCGGCCGTAAAACCTCTGCAGCTGCATGCCTGACACAGTGTCGGGAATACCGCTAAGGAGGTTAATTTTTAAAAGTTTTAGAGTGAATCTAATCAGTAGTGGGTCAGGAATGGGGGTATATGTAGGAGGCCAGGATTTGTAAATGTCGTTTGTATGAATGTCGATTTGGTTACTGAAGCTGTGATTTTGTCTTCCAGGTGAAGTGTGAGGAATACTGGCCATCCAGCAGCTCCAAGATGTACGGGAACCTATCTGTGTCAATGACCAGTGAGAATGTCGATCCAGACTGGACAATCAGGGACTTCATAGTGACCAATGTGAGTTTTTGGCCTGACGTAAGCATGAAGATTTCAATATACAATGTTTAAAAGAAAGCATTAATAAGCAGTGGCATCTGTGGGCCACCTGCTGGTAGATTAAAACAATGTTACTAACTGTCCAGAAGCTCAGAACTAGCCCATAAAAATGGAGGTTGAGTAAGTTTCATTGAAAAGTCCATGAAGAGTTCCCTGACATCGATTTTCTCCACTGAGGGTTACACAAACACAGCCTGGTCAGGGGCACTGCCAGTTAGCTAAATAGACTGTGATGTTCAGCAACAACTAGCAACTCAGGTTATTGTTATGGTCAGCAAGTTTCCTGGACACTATGTACAATAAACAGACAGACAAGTGACAGCGCTCAAGGATGCACCTGAATTGTAAGCCTACTGAGGCAATGCAGAGCCCCTCCGGAACTAAATACATGCCTTGAATACAAAACAGATGCAAATTATGTGCTAATTGTAATCTAATTTTTTTTTTTGGGGGGGGGGGGAAGTGAATGTGAAGCAATGAATGCAGCTGGCCACAAGTATACTTACATTCAATTAGCACAGCGGGAGACATGGCAGCGCTTTCAAACAAAACTTATACCTGAATGATTGATCTGCATTAATGTGCAGAGCTCAAATAACTGGACTATATTACACACCTAGCACTAACTACAGGCAAGGGGGGGGGGGGGGGGGGGATCGGAGTGGTGTTAGCTTTAGTGATAATGTGTGCACAAATTATTACCTAATAGACTTCCCCACGGCGTTTATGTACCTTCGCGGGGAAGACCAAACACTGATCTAACGATAAAAACATAATAATCCTCGTGCTGCTTATCAAATAAATGGTGTACATATTTCATAAAACAAAGAGACAAAAAATTGACAGCGCTCAAGGATGCACCTGAATTGTAAGCCTACGGAAAGAGTGGATGTGAAGCAAGTACAATAAGCCTCTGTCTGGCTTATTATCTTCAAAAAAATAATATAGATTTAGGGGCTTGTGTTCCATAATTACTTTTATTGATTTTTAAACCCTGGAATAACTACCGTAATATTTCTTTTTTATCACCTACACTTGACAGAGAATCAGATGATATACATATAATTCATAAAATTGGGTATTAAATAACTATATAATTTTCAATCCATACTTTTTCACAATTTTTGTTCCTCAATAGTTATCAATATCAACTGCAAACGTTTTTGAAGACTACAAGGTGCCTCTCTAATCATCTTCTCAGGAAGCAGCCGCATCTGACCAGATGCTTGATGGACACCTGCAAACACAATGGAGTGGTTGGACTCATACTTAGATTTTCACCGATAATAGAATGGGTGGATGCTGACTTTCCAGGGGTAGTTATTAGTGTTGTTGTTTTCGAATCCGGGTTTTCTTTTTCAGAAACCTGGATTATGTGGTGCAGAGCAGCTCAGCGTCATTACAAGCTGAGTGAGTGACAGAGTTGCGTTCCATGTCACGCTTTATGCAAATCCGATGCTGCCGCCTTCCAGCTTTCCTTATTTGGAGACCTGGATTCGAAGAACACACGTGATAACGATTGCAGTACACATAGCTTCTCCCTTAATATGAAGTGTGACAATATTAGTCTTCAACCGTCACCTCCTTATGAGAAATGGAGAAATAATTCCCTCCACTACTCAGGTAGAACGTTTAGGGATACACGTTTTATGCTATTGCTAATCATGGTATGTTCTCCTGCCATCACAAGAAGCCCTGACGTGTTGCCTATCGCCGGGCTGTACTGGATGGCTCCCTCTGGTGTCGATTGTGGTAATCAGGACTGTGGAAGGTAAGACGGTCGGGTGGCACCAGCTCATCTCTCTCATCTTCTTGATGTTTCAGACGAAAAGCACACAGACCAAACAAGTGCGCCATTTCCACTTCACAGCCTGGCCGGACCATGGCGTTCCCAGAACAACCAAAGACTTGATACGGTTCAGGAATTTAATCCGAGAATACACGACATTTCGCTGCCCTGCGAGCTCCCCGATACTGGTGCATTGCAGGTAGGTGTCCACACCAACCTTATTCACAAATGGACCATTTTAAAAAATGCAGTGCATTGTGGGTAACCAGAGATGTTCATTTAAAGCTGAATTATCGCAAGTACCGTCTGTTCTAAGCAGGCAAATCACACCAACTATTAAATGACTAAAGAGATGAGTGTTTGTAGCCATGTTGTCGCAGATTTATGAGAGAGAAGCTCTTGCTGTTGGTACTGCATGAGACGCCAATAGTGTGATCTTAAACTCTCTGCCCTGTTGGAAATCCTCACTATATTCTGAAAGGATGGTCACACATAAGGGGCCCATACACATACTATTCCCCGCCGATATACAGCAGATTTGACCACTGTGATCGAATCTGCTGTGAAATTGTTGTGCAAACGCTGACCGAACGATCGATTTCCGTCTGAAATCAATCGTTCCCGTCGATCTGTCCGCGTGGAAGATTTCGCTCGATCGCCAGCGGGTCGGGAGTCCGTCGATAGCGGCATTCAAATGTCCGACGACCGACGCTAGCGGCAATAAATTACCTGATCTGGACGGCACGTATCCCCGCTGTCACCGCTGCTCCTTCTCTGCTGAGCTCCAGCAGGCTTCCCTTCTTCCTGTCCCGACAGGAAAGTTTAAACAGTAGAGCGCCCTCTACTGTTTAAACTTCCCTGGACTGGAAGTGAAGTGAAGCTGGAGCCCTGGAGCCGAGCACGGAAAAGAAGACAGTGGAGACCGGGGGACTCGTGCCGGCCAGATCAGGTAATGTATGCAGGGGGGGGCGGCGGCCGCCGCAGCAGCTTCACAGATGGTGAATCGATTTCATGCTGAAATCGATTCACAATGTGTTTGCAGCAAACGCAGCCATACGATCCCTCTCTGATCAGATTCGATCAGAGAGGGATCTATCTGTTGGTTGATCTGATGGCAAATCGACCAGTGTATGGCCACCTTTATACGAACTTACATTTCAAGAAAACATTTCAGTCCAGGTTTGTTGGGTGACTTTATGTCCAGTCTTGTCCTCCAACCTCGCTCCATCATCCCCACTGCTGTCAGGAATCTTCCTGGTGAATATTGCAGAGAAACTCTCTCTCTCTTTCTCTTTTTCCGTTCACATTTCCACCTATCTCTTTTCACTACTCACCTACTTAAAGCGGAATATAACCCTGCATTTCAACTTTGCTCTAAAATAATATTTACAGCATATTATATGCAAAAAGCATTTTTTTTTTTACTAGACCAGCATTGGAAGGGTTAAACACAGAGAGTTCAGTGGAGAGATATGCAGAAGTTCAGATAGATACATTCTATTTAGTTACATGTATCTGTTGATAAATGTTACACACTCTTTGGCTGTCCTCCAAGCTCCTTCTCAGTGAGAGAGATGAGTCACATTCAACACTTAGATACATTTATGTAAACAAAATGTATCTATTTCAGCTTCGGATGCGTCTGCAGAAATCTCCAGGAACTTTAAAGCCCTGTGTAACCCTTCCAATGCTGGTCTAGTAAAAAAAAAAAAAATGCTGGTTGCATATAATATACTGTAAATAATGTTTTAGAGCAAAGTTGAAATGCAGGGTTATATTCCGCTTTAATATATATTTTTACCACTCTTGCCCCTTTTCGCTCCTATTACTTTGTCACTCCCATTCTCTTCCTCTTTCATCCACCCTCTCCTTCCACCCCTCGCTCACCATATTCAACAACTTCCTTCTTCCTCCTCTCATCCTCGCTTTCATCCTTTCTCTTCTCCCATCTCTCATTTATCTCAACCCCTTCCCTCCCCACCTCAGTCTTCATCTACCTAACACTCTTGTTTTTTTTAATCTTCTCCCCCTCTCTCCCTGTCTTATCCTGCTCTTGTCCTCTCCCTATTAACTCTGCCCCCCCCCCCCCCCCCCCCCAGTTTGTTTCACAGTTCCTCTCTCACACTCAGAAGAAATAAAAAATCGAAATCAAAAATAACTTTATTGGCATGAGCAAGATACATACAAGCTTTGCCAAAGCAAGGAGAGATGGGGATATGAGGGAAGAAAATGGCTCACTCTCTCTTTCTCTCCTCTTCCACCGTCTCTCCCCTTTTCTACACCGTACTCCCACTTTGTTTCTCTATCTCTGTTTCCATTTCCTTATAACAAAGCTTTTACAAACATGGTCAGTGGAAGGTGATGTAAAGATACATAGATGATGTTTCTGTGACATCGACATTATAGTGGTAATAATAGCGGTAATACCAGAGATATGGGTTGCAGAAACTATACAGGAAATGTTGAGGACACACATGGTCTTGTAGCGTAAGGATGAAGGCAAGGAGCAAAGGACTCCGTAGTTAAAAATGAAGACAGAATCAGACCCCAGTGGTATGAAGACTCTGAAACATTACTGCCCTCTGTTATTAATAGAAGAGTATTGCAGCATGTTAGCCATCAGTTAAAGAGGAGGTTTGAATCTGGATGATACCATTTGTTGGCTGATGTCTCTGAGTCATTAATGACTTATGAGGGCTCTGGCAAAAACTTACTTTGGCGCCTCTCAGCAATAAAAATATAATTTCTTTTCACACAAGCCACTCATTGTAAGAAGCCATAATTACACATATCCCCACTTTTAATGCTAAAAAAAAAGAGTAACAAAAACATTTAGTTTTTTTATTTTCCTCTCAGTGCTGGAGTTGGCAGAACTGGGACCTTAATTGCACTGGATCGAATAATAAAACAGATTGAAACTGAAGATAAAGTGGATGTTTATGGAACTGTTTACGACCTTCGAATGCATCGTGGACTTATGGTGCAAACTGAGGTAAGCGGATTACATAAGTGATGACCATGGGCCAATCAGGCTTGTTCCTGCAGACAAACACACACACAATATGACCCTATAGTCCCTGTGTCCACAATGTATCCTTCGTGCTATAATGGGGTGCCATTATGGTTAGGGTGAGCATATGGATTTCCTGGAATCCCAAAGTCGGAATTTCACAAAGTTGAAACTGAGTGTGCTCAGGCATAAATTGTAAGTGAAATTGTAACCTATTGGAAACATATTTTTGCAAATTCACACTAACCATATTTTTTTTAAGGTTAGTGCAAAAATATATTCACAATAATTAACAATTTTGCTTTTTCACTGTGAAAACTTGGAATTCACAACATTTGGAATTTGTTTGGAATATCTTGCAAAATCTCAGAATTTTGTCAGATTCTCAATTGTGCAAATCCAACTATCCCTTATTATGATATAGTAGAATTATTGCTCAAAGTACTGGACCCATGTCTGGATGGGAAACCATAGTGTTTACCTTGTTTGAAGGCCCAAGGGCATATCTGAAGGCTGCCTTAGAGATTCTGATGGTGGTCCCGGGAAAAAGAAGTGTGCAGGATGGGAAATAGAAGGGGGGATCAAATCCAGAAATTAACACGTAAGATAATAAATAAAAATACTTCAATTACTTTAACCATTTCAGCCCGCTGGGATTTTTCACCTTATGCAACAGAGCAATTTTCACCTCCCATTCATTCGCTAATAACTTTATCACTAATTATCACAATGAATTGATTTATATCTTTTTTTTCCGCCACCAATTAGGCTTTCTTTGGGTGGTACATTTTGCTAAGAATTATTTTTTTCTAAATGCATTTTTACAGGAATATTAAGAAAAAAATGGAAAAAATTCATTATTTCTCAGTTTTCGACCATTATAGCTTTAAAATAATACATGCTACCATAATTAAAACCTATGTATTTTATTTGCCCATTTGTCTCGGTTATTACACCATTTAAACTTTGTCCCTATCACAATGCATGGCGCCAATATTTTGGAAATAAAGGTGCATTTTTTTCAGGTTTGCGTCATCACTATTTACAAGCTTATAATTTAAAATGTTTTCGTAATATACATTCTTCACATGCATATTTAAAAAGTTCAGACCCTTAGGTAACTATTTATGTTTTTGTTTTTGGTTCTTTTTTTGTTTTCTTAATTGTTGTTGTTGTTTTTGGTGTGGGAAATAAACAGTTGATTTTAAATGTTATAATGTGTGTTTTATGTATGTAGATTGTTTTACTATTTGGCCACAAAATGGCCACATTGAGATTTTTTTTTTTTTAGTCTTTCTCGCTTCCAGGAAGTGAGAAGAGGACAGGAAACTTTTTTTTTTTATCAGAAAGACCACGGCCTCTGATATGAGGCCGTCGGTTTTTCTGCTGGGGACATAGATCAATGAACAGGAACCATGTTCCCATTCATTGATCTCCAGGCTACTGGGGGGCGGCATGGGGGCGCACAGGCACGCCCGCGATCACCTGCGGTAGCGTGCATCATCAGCACAGCAGCCGCCTGGACGTGAGGATCATGTCCAGGCACCATAAATGGTTAAGTCATTTTCACAATAAAAAAAGTCACAGGACTCTGGAACAACTCAACTTGTATATTGTTTTTTATTTTGTTACGTCAGTCATTTTTTCTTTTTCTCCTTTTCAGAGCCAGTATATTTTCCTAAACCAGTGTGCTCTGGATATCATACAAGAACGGAGAAACCCACCTCCTGAATCACCTGAGTCATTATACCAAAACCTATCCCCTATTTACCAAAACGTAGGCTAAACTACCATATAGAAGAAAAATATTTAAGCCAAAGAAAAATCCCCTCTGACTGAGGGAGCAGGCCTTTGTTATCAGGTGGACTCATCACAGAATGGAATTGCACTTTCATTGTTGCTACTTTTAATCGTTTTCCAGAGATTGTTTATTATTTAAAAACCATAAAGATGTATATATTGTTGATTTTTTTTTTCTTAAGATGTACTTTAGAAATCTGCTGGAAAGATATAGTACATCTACCTTCAAAAAGGCAAAAAAAAGTTTGTATTCAACTATGTTGAGCAATTCTACATACAAGGCATTTGTCCTTCTAGGAGAGGATAAATATTTTGCATGAAATAGAGTTGAACCCCTAAAGATTTTGTTTCCAGTAATTCATATCGCTTAGTTTGGCTTCTAGTTATTTCCTGCTCTTCGAATAAGGCCCGGTTCACATTAGCGGTGGCTATCCGGAATCGTCGTGCCGGAGCCGCACCGCATGCGGAACGGACGAAACGGACGCACGGCATAGCAATGTAAGTCTATGCCACCGTTCACATGCGTCCGTTTCGTCCGGACCGGAGCCGGACCGGATCCGGACTCCGGCGTCCGTTCCAACATGCGCTATTTTTTGGTCCGGCTCCTCCGGCAGCCGTATCCGGGGCGGAGCCGGACTGCACCATCCGGCCAATACAAATCAATGAGAACCGGATAGCGCACAACACACTGGCTAAAAATCCGGATGTTCTACCCCACTTCCTATGAGGATTGTTGCTGCGATATTGGATCGGGGACACATGGGCAAGCATTTTGGAGTGGAGCAGCACGAGCTGGAGATGTTGGCAGCATGTTGGAGGTGGAGGTGAGTGCTAAACAGCGGAGGGCCTGATTCCACAGGTCCCCCTTCTGCTGACCTCCCAGACCCCAACATTTTTTTTGTTTTTTACGTAACTTTTGCCAAACGGATCCGGATCGCATCCTGATGAACAACTGATGCAACCTGACCGGATCCGGTCAGGTCATCCGGTCCGTTTGGCAGACAACCGCAAGTGTGAACGGGGCCTAAGTGAATATTCTAATGCCGTTTTCAGTACCAATATTTTGGAAAATTGTATATCAGCACTTTTTCCTATTTGTTGCTATTCTTTGAAAGAAAGTTAGTATCAGTGGGAATATTTATAAAACGGTGAAAGATATTTTCTGCACTTTTTTGCCCTTTTTTATTTCGGACAAAATTTACTAAAACTTTTTCAGAACATTTTTGCTTGTTTTACTTTTTATATAAATCAATTGTTTATGTGTAGGTTTATAAGAAATTTTTTTAAATTAAGATGTCATTTTTCAACACGTTAATTTTGGTTTTATATGCAATAAAAAAAATGTCATGTATGGCTCAATTAACATAATAAGAAGAATAATATCACTTGGTTTACAATATTAATAATGTACAAAAATATTGCAAATAAAACTAAAATCATGTCCTGTATGGGCACCTATAGATACGGGATAAAATGAGGTGTTAAGTCTATTGTTATGGTATTACATGAAGTTTTGGGCTGAGACTTAGGTTTAATCAAGGAATTTAGTTAAGTTTGGATATTTTTTGTTAAAATCATCAAGCTGAGAATAAGCATTTGTTCGAGACTTAGAATAAAATATGGAATTAAAGCCCCAGTTTAAGCAGTTTTTATATCAACTTGTATCTTTTTTAAATGAGTTATGCACAAACGTTTTTTAATGCTTTTGTTTTTGCAAAATTAAGTACATTTTGTTTTCCACCAATTCAGAGATTCTTGGAAAGTGACTATTGCCTGTTCACATACAGCCAACCTGAGCCACTCCCCTTTAGTCACATGGGACTGAGTGGTTGCTGTGACGCCACCTTTCCTTACAAACGGACAGCCTAATTATCTGATAAATATGCAGGCACATAAAAGGCAGCGTGATAAAATCCTCAATACATAATAATAATAATAACAATAGTCATGCCCTTTAGGTCACAATATTGTTAGGTTAGGCATACATCCAAGATGTGCTTTATTTTTTGGGGGGTTTTTGCATATCAGCCTTTGTGCCTTATTTCAGAGGTAAGTCATTATGTACTCTCCTATTTACTGCCCCCCTCTATTTATTTTATTGAATTTTATTAACATTTATTTTTTTATATACGGAGATTGCTGAGAAGTAAACAAGGAGCTGTAACCTCATGCAACAGGCATTTTAATTTTGAAAAAACTGCATTTTTATTTTTACAAAAAGTTTTATGCATAACTTATATAAAATTATGTTTTATTTAATGCATGTAAAACTGCCTTTCCTCTAAATGTTTTTTTTTTATATTTTTCTCATGTGAAGAAAAATACTTGCTGCCTTTTGTTTATTGTTTTTTTTCTCCCTTGGACCATTCACGTTTTTTATTCCATTAATTGTATTGTCCTTCTGCTGAAAATGCACTTATTTTAATGGGTATATATTTGCACAGTGTGCGTAAAACATGTGAAGAAAAAGGCTTATGTGCAAACTCAATGTAAAAGGAAATATTAGGCCTAAGGAGTTAAAGTGTATACATACAGCCAATCTTTTTTCCACTTCCATGTAGTATGAGCGCTTACCTACACAATCTGTGCAAGGTATTGAAAGAACGGGAGTTTGTATGTTCTGCCTGTGTCTACACGGGTTTCCTCCGAGCGCTTCTGTTTCCTCCCACATCTCAAAAACATAGATAAATTAATTGGCTTCCTTCTAATTGACCCTACTGCAATATTGTAGGGATTGGATTGTGTATTATTCCTTAAAGGGAACCAGAGATGAAGCACCCTCATGTATTTTACCATATATATCAATGGGAACATAAGAGAAAACACCTAACTTGCTTTCCGTTTCATTCTGCACTGCACAGCTTGCTTCTAATCAGCCCTGATAAAATCCCCGACTGAGCATTCAGTCTGGCTTTGCTCAGGAATATTTATAGCTTAGACTGTGTTCTCTCATGTCTTTTCAAGTCCAAGCTTGCCCCCTGCTGGCTCTGCTCAGGAATTATTATAGCTGACTCATTATAGCAAAGCCAGACTGAATGCTCAGTAGGGGATTTTGTCAGGGCTGATTAGAAACAAGCTGTGCAGTGCAGAATGAAACAGAAAGCAGGGTAGGTGTTTTCTGTAATGTTCCCATTGATATATATGATATCACTGATATGGTAAAATACATGAGGGTGCTTCGTCTCTGGTTCACTTTAAATCTGATAAATTGACACTTGCTGGATGTAAAATATGCAGGCACATAGGCAGAGTAATAAAATCATCAATAAATATGACCAGTGAAAATTCACAAATGCACAGAAATCCGGGGCTGAATAATCTTACATGTCAAAGTTTACGCCAACCATGTTTATTTATCAATTTCTATCATCATTTTCTGAGAATACACGTCTACTGCCAATTTCCAGTAATCAATGGTGCTACAGCCTTCAACCAATTATTTTCTGGCTCTGAAAGCAGTAGGATTAGCCATACTATGCCAGGGAAAAAAGCACATATATAAATACTTGATCTACTTGCATAACACATGCATTGTACTGTCCACGTTTTGATTTCAGTGAATTTTATATAGTAAATGAAGATAATTCTGTTCCTGGTGGGGGCCATGTCTTTTGCCCACAGTTTAGGCTAAATCCTGATGTCATTTCTGCCTTTTACATTTTGTTTTTCTTTTCTCCTCTAATTGCTGAGTCACCTCAGCCTTGCTTGTAAACACAAGTGAGCAGAGGATCGTGTTTCAGATAAGCTAGGCAGGGGCTTAAATGGAAGAGGAGGAATATATTATAGATAAAAAGAACCCCCAGCATGCAACTTTTTGGCACTGACTACTAAAGGGCCAGTGCTCCTAAAGTATGTAATAAATTTGATTTTTATGGTGACAATCCCGCTTTAAAAAACATAACTTAGGAGTTCTACTGTACATGTGTAAGCAAATTTACTTTGTAATATCTATGTGAGCTCCTATGACCTTTATTTTTGCCTCCACATAAATAAACTCTTATGGCACTTGAATAAGCTTTAAAGAGGTACTGTAGTGACATATTTTAGAATGCAGTAAATTATTCAGTATAAGCACTTTTACTGTGTTTTTCCTGGATTCAGCATCTGAAACACTTGCTGTTTAGCCTAGGCTGTGTATTATGTGGAATTCTCCCCACCTCCCCAGAACATTCTGGGAGACCAGGTATATTTTCTACTGGCTTTAGAACTCTCAGTAGACAAACATTCCACAGAGATCACCTGGCAGGTCTAAAGATATCGCCGCCTGTGATGAATTTTAGAACGTCAGCTAGGGTGGGGAAAGATTCTTCAATAAACAAACACTTGACTAAATAATTTATAAATATTAGAAAAAAAAGCAATTTTATTCATTACCTTATTTTCACTATAGTTCCTTTTTAAATATATAGATATAACAATAGCATATATATGCCACCTAATATTCATTGTAAAGAGGGGATACCATTAGTTTTGTGATGCAAAACTTCATGAGTAACCAATCAAAAAATGTTGATACTATTGGTTTCACCATATCATAGATTTTTGTACTGGGCTATTAAATCTAGTTGTAAATACTTAGATTTAAAGAGACTCTGTAACAAATTTTTCAGCCTTAGTTCTTCTATCCTATAAGTTCCTATGCCTGTTCTAATCTGCTCTGGCTTACTGCAGTCTTTCCTAACTGCACTGTCTCTGTAATAAATCAATGTATCTTTCCTCTGTCCTGTTTGTCGGGCTAAAGCTTGATTGTGTGGAATGTGCAGGGCTGCTTGTGATTGGTAGAAGCGATACACACCCTCTGCAGGCCCCCTGCATACTCTGAATGACTCATACACTATGCTTAGCTGAGCCTATTAGAAGCTGGTTAGTTTGTTTGTAAACACTGCCTAAAACTGTTAATTACAAGCCAGGATTGCAGCAGAGAGTGGCAGAAACAGCACAGAGGGGCACAGGAGAAAATAATGAATAGAATGGTATGCTTTTTATTGTAAGAATATTAGAGTACAGATTCTCTTTAAGGAATGTTCTATATATGAGGAATCAAATTCTGTTGTTTTACCACTAATGGACGCTCCAAAAGACAAAATAAATCATTACGGGTATAACCTGGCATTAACAATGTGAACGTGAAAACTTATTTTTTTTAGAGATGTTTTTACTCAGGGTCAGGGTTGTTATGAATTGACAATGCTGAATTTTATAATATAAGACGACTTGCACTCTCTGTAAATATAGCTTCATTGCAGGACCAGCCATATGTTTGTACATTTGTCCCCCATCAAGCAGGTATAAAAGCTTAACTACAGGAAATAGATGCATGCTCTTGGTTTGAATGATGTGGAAAGGGGCTAACACGTCTTATTATGCGTTTCTGTTACTTTTAGCTACTTTTTTCTGTTTTGTTTTTTGTTTGTTTTTAGAATAGGTAAGGGACCAGATCCAATTCACTTTTCTCCTAAGTTTTCTCATAGGAGATGATTTTAATCTTCTGTCTCAACCTCTCAGCACTCTGCAATTGACAAGTACCAAAAGGTAGGTGAAAAGGTGTTATCAAAAGGATTCTGTGGATTTTCTTGCTTGCTGGTGGCTTAAAGTGGATCCGAGATAAACTATTACTCATTGCTTAATTGTGTTCCTTTCCTATTGTTAATAAGGCATTCCTCAAGCCAAATACTTTTTTTGTTTTAATACTCTAATTCCCTATAAACTAACCAAGCCACACCCACAGGTTTTCAGAGAGCCAAGGCACTATCAGACTGTAGCAAGGGCTCATGGTAGCTCAGTCTGGGCAGGAGGAGGGGGAGGTATTACTAGCCAGAGATTTCAGAGGCAGAGGGGAGGAGGAGGGGGGATTAGGGTTTTTTGTTCAAGCCTGCCTCTGTGTAATGTTTACAAACAACATGGCTGCTGTCATTGTATCACAGGAAGAAAGAATAATTTTCTATTAAAGCTGTTTTCAGCTAGATTTGCTGTGTAAACTATCTACACTTTAGATAAGATATATAGACAAGTTACTTGCTATAGTTAGTTTTTCATCTCGGATCCGCTTTAAAGGGCATTTTATTGATTAGGGGTGAACATATTACCTAGGAGAAAGCTCAGGAGAAAAAAGCAAATTAGAGTGGGCCCTGGAGTTTTTGTTGCTGACCATCATTTTTTGTTTCCCTGTGTCCAGGACCACCAAGTTTTATATTAAATAAAACTGAGTTCCAACAGACAGGGGAAAAAGGAGGGAAAAAGCCCTCTAATGTGTGAGGACATAGACAGCTAGACAGCAGTACAAATCAAAATTGGTTCTAACTCCATTCCGCTTCATCGAAAGCTAAAGTACAAAAAAAAATTGTATCTGAGATCTGACTAGGTACCACAAGTGACAAAATACTAACACTCATTCATATGCACCTTATGGAATTCTATCGTACGTCCCTCCAAGGCTCATAGAATTTAGTATATATTGTCGGTAGACAGTGTTCAGTGTATAACCCATTGTATATATCTAGCAGATTTCATGTACACCAAGAAGTTCTGTATTATTATCCAATGAAGAAATCTGCCAGTGATAGCAATAAAATCGGGTAGTTTTATGGGGTTTGGCAAGATAACTAAATTAGTTTTGGAAACAAACCTTCCAAATACATGGTGGATTCCAGGGGCGTAACTAAGAGCCACCGGGCCCCCCTGCAGAGATTCTGGAGGGCCCCCGCTTAGGCCCGTTTTGGGGGGCCGGAGGGGACGCTGCATGAGGGGAAAGCCATGGCCACACTAGGCGGGGAGGGGGGACGGTCCCCCCCCCCCCTCCCTCACCTCGGGCTCTCCCCTCTGCGCTCCCCTCCAGCTTAAATTAGTGTCTGGGCAGCGGCGGGCAGCAGGCAGATACACACCTTCCTTGCGTTCCACCAAGGATACTCCTCGCTCTAGTGTCTGACGCTACTTCCTGTTTACACAGGAAGTGACGTCAGACGCTGGAAAGAGGAACATTCCTGGTGGAACGCAAGGAAGGTATGTACCTGCCCGCTGCCCAGACACTAATTTAAGCTGGAGGGGAGCGCAGAGGGGAGAGCCCCGAGGTGAGGGAGGGGACTGTCCCCTCTCCCCGCCGAGTGTGGCTAATGGCTTTCCCCTCATGCAGCGTCCCCTTCAGTCCCCCAAAATGACCCCGAGCGGGTCCCCCCCCGCGGGAGCAGGGGCTGCAGGCCCTATTGTTACGCCCATGGTGGATACCTACTAATATAATGAATAAAGGTGGCCATACACAAGATTTGCAGGAGATTCGACCATCAGATAGATTTCTGTCCGATGCTTGTCAAATTGAATCTGACAGGAATCTATCTGATGTGTGCCACACACTAGGAACAGATTTCCAATAGATAAAATCTATTGGAAATCGATCTAAATGCATTATTGGACCATTAGATCCAATGCAACTCTATGGGCCATCGATCTGCTGCCAGCAGCAGATCGACCTAGATTTTCCATCCTGTCAGATAGATTAAATCGATCAAAATTGGCCGCAATTTATCGATCGATAGATTTGATAGAATCTATTTCCAATCGATCAATAGATTCCATAGAATCGATTGATCAATGGCTGAAATCGACCAGCGTATGGGCCCCTTAATGGTGGCCATACATGGTACAATTTTTTCATCCAATCTTTCCATTTCTAGGTATTATAAGGGTAAATTAAGTGAATATACTGAAAGGATAATTTAGGCTGTTCCCTTATATTACATAGAAATGGTAAGATTGGATTAAAAACATTGTACCATGTATGGCCACCATAAGAGTGCTTAATGGAAACTAAAACAGGGATATAAAAAAAATGTATACATACCTGGTGCTTTCTTCCAGCCCCCTTCAGGCTGATCCCTCCCTCACCGTCCTCCTCCACTGGCTGGATCCTCCGCCATTCAGCCTGGAAAGTCCTTATCAGATTTCCCCAAACCCCCCATTCTATAACATCAAACTAATCACTCATATTTTATACACTGGTAAAGCAATTAGAACATTTTAGTCACCTTTCTTATCTAGCAACCATAATTATTTCTGCCTCTTTTTTTCACTTTACAAATTGTCAGTCTTTTCTGCATAGGTTTTTAAATGTAGTTGGTTTAATGGTAAATTTAGATTTGTTTTTATTTTATTTTTTATTTTTTTGTCAGTAAACATGGAAATATCAAAATCACAAATAAATCTGTGACACTTGTTGGGAGCGCCACCTGCTGGAAAGCTCTGAAAATACACCAAAAGCTTTAAAGAGACTCTGTAACATTTTTTTCAGCCTTAGTTCTTCTATCCTATAAGTTCCTATGCCTGTTCTAATCTGCTCTGGCTTACTGCAGTCTTTCCTAACTGCACTGTCTCTGTAATAAATCAATGTATCTTTCCTCTGTCCTGTTTGTCGGGCTAAAGCTTGATTGTGTGGAATGTGCAGGGCTGCTTGTGATTGGTAGAAGCGATACACACCCTCTGCAGGCCCCCTGCATACTTTGAATGACTCACACACTATGCTTATCTGAGCCTATTAGAAGCTGGTTAGTTTGTTTGTAAACACTGCCTAAAACTGTTAATTACAAGCCAGGATTGCAGCAGAGAGTGGCAGAAACAGCACAGAGGGGCACAGGAGAAAATAATGAATAGAATGGTATGCTTTGTATTGTAAGAATATTAGAGTACAGATTCTCTTTAAAGGAAACCAGAGATGAACGCTTTGGCACAAAATAAACTCCCCCGAATATATCTCCCTGATAGATTTTACAAAATAAATGCTATACCTGGTATTTTTGCCGCTCTGGTGTACCTTTTTTTTTTTTTTTTACTAAAACTCCATGCAGAACACAGTTCATCAGAAAATCATATTATTTAGTGGGCTGTGTGCAAAATGAAATCACCATTTCTAAAAAAAAAGCCTCTTATGACTAACAAATATAGATTAAAAAAAGTTTATAGATTAAAAAAAAAATCTTCTTCCTCGGCAGCAGCAGCTCCTCCCATCTCATCACAGCTCTCTGTGGTGCTTCAATTATACAGGACAGGAAAGCAGAGCCAGAACAGGGCAGGCTTGGGCTTAAAGTGAACCAGAGACGAAGCACCCTTGTGTATTTTACCATAGAAATCAGTGGGAACATTAGAGAAAACATTTACCCTGCTCTCTGTTCCATCCTCACTGCTAAAAGTGTCTGTTATCTAGCTGAGATAAGAATCCCGGACTGAGCATTGAGTCTGGCTTTGCTATAATGACTCAGCTATAATGATTCCTGAGCAAAGCCAGCAGGGGGCAGGCTTGGACTTGAAGACACCAAAGAGAACACAGTCTCAGCTATAATTATTCTGTAGCAAAGCCAGACCGACTGCTTAGTCGGGATTCTTATCTTAGAGGTGATAACAGGCAAATTAAACAGAGAACAATGTAACAAAGAGCAGATTAGGTGTTTACTGTCATGTTCCCACTGATTTATAAGGTAAAATACATGAGGTTGCTTCATCTCTGGTTCTCTTTAAAAATACATCAGAGAAGACAGACTCAGCTATAATGATTCCTGAGCAGAGCGAGAAGGGGGCAGGCTTGGGCTTGAAAATACATCAGAGAAGACAGACTCAGCTATACTGATTCCTGAGCAAAGCCAGACTGAATGCTCAGTCGGGGATTTTATCCGGGCTGATAACAAGCAGGCTGAGCAGTGAAGGATGAAACAGAGAGCAGGGTAGGTGTTTTCTCTAATGTTCCCACTGATATATATGGTAAAATACATGAGGGTGCTTCGTCTCTGGTTCAACTTTAATTCCACTGGAATATATTTTCTTCCTTTTTTAATTGAAATACTGCTTAAAGTGTATGTGTAGGAGCATTAGATTGTAAGCTCTTCTGTACGAGATGTCAGTGTGAATGGCTCTATGTATTCTATAATATGGTGTGCAATATTTTATAATCACCTGAACACAGAAAAGGGGTATAGCATAAAGGAGGCCATTAGCAGCGCATGGTGCAGGCAACTCTGACTGAGGAATCGAATTTACATATAGTGTAAATATTCATGAGAACTATGTTCTGTCTCGGTTTATTCATCTGAAGTTTTTTATTACGTTTTATCACCTTGCTGCTATATTGACTGGACAAATAAACTGTTCATTGGACCAGAGTCTGGCCATCTAGTTCAGAAACGGGTTAAGGTGAAATGGGGGCCCTAGGCAATATAGAAGTTGTTGACCACCACTGCTGATCACCTGGCTTTTTTTTTTTTTTATTAAAGTTTGGTGGGGGTGTGGCCTCCACTAGGCTCCTAGACTTTCTCCAGGCCCTAGGCAACTGCCTAGAAGTGCCTTGTGGGTGATCTGCCTCTGGTCCAGGTTTTGGGGTGTGCGGTGCATTAGCCCGTCACAAGTCAGATGATAACAGCTTATCTAAAAGCCCCCTTTACTATAAGATATTTAAAAAAAAAATCTTAAAAAAAGCTGAGGTATTTAAATCGATAATGTGAGAAATGTGTTTTTTTTTGGTAATCAAACATACAATCATTTCATTGAAACATTGGATCAAAATAAATGCAATACTTCTAAAGACAATCTACCAAATTATTGATTGAAAATGTGACTAATGGTAGTAAGGCCCATTTTACATGAGCAGCTGCCAGTGATCCAGTGAAGCATTGAGCTCCTATCAGCTGCTCTGGGCACTGGTCAGATGCTTGCTAGCAGCTGGCACAGGCAGTAGTGTGGCATCTGACCCATGAAGGGACATCTGAGCATGGAACTAAGGTGGAACATGAGGTGGTTTTTGCTGCAGGGTAAATACTACGCGTGTCCAATGCTGACACACGTCTGGCTAGATAGAACTACTGTATTTTCCAGCATATAAGACAAACGTTTTCTCCCCCCCCCCCCCATGTCCTCCCCGGCCCCTGTGTGTCATTAGCAGAATTGACAGTGCAGCATACCTAATTTAGTGACCCCCCAAGACCTCTTATCTCCTGCACGGTTCCCCTAGTGCCGGTTTCTGCTGATTACGTCATCAGCAAAAGCCGACACTAGAGGAGCTGTGCTGGAGAGTAGCCTCTGGATCAAGTGAGCTGCTCTTCTGATTCTGCAAATTATACACAGGGGCAGAGGAGGATCTGGGGGGAGCGAGAGACACGCGGGGGAGTAGAGGTCAAATGAAGGGCAAGTGGGGACAGAGGACGACAGAGAAGGACACAAGGGGACACAGGAGGACAATGATTGGGGGGAGAACATCTACAAGACACTCCTGGACGCACCAGGGTTTAGTAAAAATTTTCAAGGGTTTTTGACCTCTTAGCCTAGGTGCGTCTTATATGCTGGCGCCTCTTATACGCCGAAAAATTTCGTTTATCTCCTTTGTCAGGTAAAATATATCACATGTATGTATTTCAGTTGTATGCTTAGCTGCGTGCCCTGAGTGTCATTATGACGCATTATAATTGTCAAATATCACTGCCTTTACTCCATCCGCATTGGGTTTGGCCACTTCTTCATGTGTGAAATTAATTTTTATTGTATGAAAAATGACTGTACGTATATTTATGCACTTATGGTGTGGGAATACTTGAAATTGTAGAGATATATTGTTTGTCATTTAATAGACAGGAACCTTGTCTTCCTCACATGTACCGTTGTGTTCATTTTAAACAGTGAAGGCGTTTAAATCTTTAGATGATAAATTACAATGAAGTTTTATGTTTTATAGAAATATGATGTATTATGTATCACAGTTTGTATGATGTAAAATGTATCCTCTATTTTTGTATTGTATATGCTGTGATAGGAGTTGTCTGAATCAACAATAAAGATTTAATTTTTAGCTCTGTGTTTGTTTGTATTTTTGGGGGTTATCCATTTTAATTTTTTTTAAGTTTAGTCAATTCTTAACCACTTCGGGACCGGCCGCCTAACCCCCCTTAACCACTTGAGGACCGTGGGCTTTACCCCCCTTAAGGACCAGACCCTTTTTTTCCATTCAGACCACTGCAGCTTTCACGGTTTATTGCTCGCTCATGCAACCTACCACCTAAATGAATTTTGGCTCCTTTTCTTGTCACTAATAAAGCTTTGGTGCTATTTGATTGCTCCTGCGATTTTTACTTTTTATTATATTCATCAAAAAAGACATGAATTTTGTCAAAAAAATGATTTTTTTAACTTTCTGTGCTGACATTTTTCAAATAAAGTAAAATTTCTGTATACATGCAGCGCGAAAAATGTGGACAAACATGTTTTTAATTAAAAAAAACCCATTCAGCCTATATTGATTGGTTTGGGTAAAAGTTATAGCGTTTACAAACTATGGTGCAAAAAGTGATTTTTCCCATTTTGAAGCATCTATGACTTTTCTGACCACCTGTCATGTTTCATGAGGGGCTAGAATTCCAGGATAGTATAAATACCCCCCAAATGACCCCATTTTGGAAAGAAGACATCCCAAAGTATTCACTGAGAGGCATGGTGAGTTCATAGAAGATTTTATTTTTGTCACAAGTTAGCGGAAAATGACACTTTGTACAAAAAAGAAAAAAAAAAAAAAAGATTCCATTTCTGCTAACTTGCGACCAAAAAAAAATAAAATCTGCCACGGACTCACTATGCTCCTCTCTGAATACCTTGAAGTGTCTACTTTCCAAAATGGGGTAATTTGTGGGGTGTGTTTACTGTCCTGGCATTTTGGGGGGTGCCTAATTGTAAGCACCCCTGTAAAGCCTAAAGGTGCTCATTGGACTTTGGGCCCCATAGCGCAGTTAGGCTGGGTGGGAGAAATATCTCTGTAAATGACAATTGTTTGATTTTTTTTTACACACAATTGTCCATTTACAGAGATATTTCTCCCACTCAGCATGGGTATGTGTAAAAATACACCCCAAAACACATTATACTACTTCTCCTGAGTACGGCGATACCACATGTGTGGCACTTTTTTGCACCCTAACTGCGCTAAGGGGCACAAAGTCCAATGAGTACCTTTAGGATTTCACAGGTCATTTTTGTTTCAAGACTACTCCTCACGGTTTAGGGCCCCTAAAATGCCACGGCAGTATAGGAACCCCACTAATGACCCCATTTTAGAAAGAAGACACCCCAAGGTATTCCGTTAGGAGTATGGTGAGTTCATAGAAGATTTTATTTTTTATCACAAGTTTGTGAAAAAAAACAATTAAATTCAATTTCCGCTAACTTGTGACAAAAAATAAAATCTTCTATGAACTCACCATACTCCTAACGGAATACCTTTGGGTGTCTTCTTTCTAGAATGGGGTCATTTGTGGGGTTCCTATACTGCCCTGGCATTTTAGGGGCCCTAAACCGTGAGGAGTAGTCTTGAAACCAAATGTCGCAAAATGATCTGTGAAATCCTAAAGGTACTCATTGGACTTTGGGCCCCTTAGTGCACTTAGGGTGTAAAAAAGTGCCACACATGTGGTACCGCCGTACTCAGGAGAAGTAGTATAATGTGTTTTGGGGTGTATTTGTACACATACCCATGCTGGGTGGGAGAATTATCTCTGTAAATGACAATTGTTTGATTTTTTTTTACACATAATTGTCCATTTACAGAGAGATTTCTCCCACCCAGCATGGGTATGTGTAAAAATATACCCCAAAACTCATTATACTACTTTTCCTGAGTACGGTGATACCACATGTGTGACACTTTTTTGCAGCCTAGGTGCGCTAAGGGGCCCAACGTCCTATTCACAGGTCATTTTGAGGCATTTGTTTTCTAGACTACTCCTCACGGTTTAGGGCCCCTAAAATGCCAGGGCAGTATAGGAACCCCACAAGTGACCCCATTTTAGAAAGACGACACCCCAAGGTATTCCGTTAGCTGTATTGCGAGTTCATAGAAGATTTTATTTTTTGTCACAAGTTAGTGAAAAATGACACTTTGTGAAAAAAAAACAATAAAAATCAATTTCCGCTAACTTTTGACAAAAAATAAAATCTATGAACTCGTCATACACCTAACAGACTACCTTGGGGTGTCTTTTTTCTAAAATAGGGTCACTTGTGGGGTTCCTTTACCGCCCTGGCATTTTACGGGCCCAAAACCGTGAGTAGTCTGGAAACCAAATGTCTCAAAATGACTGTTCAGGGGTATAAGCATCTGCAAATTTTGATGACAGGTGGTCCATGAGGGGGCGAATTTTGTGGAACTGGTCATAAGCTGGGTGGCCTTTTAGATGACAGGTTGTATTGGGCCTGATCTGATGGATAGGAGTGCTAGGGGGGTGACAGGAGGTGATTGATGGGTGTCTCAGGGGGTGGTTAGAGGGGAAAATAGATGCAATCAATGCACTGGGGAGGTGATCGGAAGGGGGTCTGAGGGGGATCTGAGGGTTTGGCCGAGTGAGCCCACACGGGGCAAATTAGAGCCTGATCTGATGGGTAGGTGTGCTAGGGGGTGACAGGAGGTGATTGATGGGTGTCTCAAGGTGTCATTAGAGGGGGGAATAGATGCAAGCAATGCACTGGCGAGGTGATCAGGGCTGGGGTCTGAGGGCGTTCTGAGGGTGTGGGCGGGTGATTGAGTGCCCTAGGGGCAGATAGGGGTCTAATCTGAAAGGTAGCAGTGACAGGGGGTGATTGATGGGTAATTAGTGGGTGTTTAGGGTAGAGAACAGATGTAAACAATGCACTTGGGAGGTGATCTGACATCGGATCTGCGGGCGATCTATTGGTGTGGGTGGGTGAGCAGATTGCTCGCAAGGGGCAGGTTAGGGGCTGATTGATGGGTGGCAGTGACAGGGGTTGATTGATGGGTGGCAGTGACAGGGGGTGATTGACAGGTGATTGACAGGTGATCAGTGGGTTATTACAGGGAAGAACAGATGTAAATATTGCACCGGCGAATTGATAAGAGGGGGTCTGAGGGCAATCTGAGCGTGTAGGCGGGTGATTGGGTGCCCACAAGGGGCAGATTAGGGTCTGATCTGATGGGTAACAGTGACAGGGGGTGATAGGGGGTGATTGATGGGTAATTAGTGTGTGTTTAGGGTAGAGAACAGATGTAAACACTGCACTTGGGAGGTAATCTGACGTCGTATCTGCGGGCGATCTATTGGTGTGGGTGGGTGATCAGATTGCCCGCAAGGGGCAGGTTAGGGGCTGATTGATGGGTGGCAGTGACAGGGGGTGATTGATGGGTGATTGATGATGGGTGATTGACAGGTGATCAGGGGGATAGATGCATACAGTACACAGGGGGGGGGGGGTCTGGGGAGAATCTGAGGGGTGGGGGGTGATCAGGAGGGAGCAGGGGGCAGTTTAGGGCATAAAAAAAATAGCGTTGACAGATAGTGACAGGGAGTGATTGATGGGTGATTAGGGGGTGATTGGGTGCAAACAGTGGTCTGGGGGGTGGGAAGGGGGGGGGGGGGGTCTGAGGGGTGCTATGGGCGATCAGGGGGCAGGGGGGGGAAATCAGTGTGCTTGGGTGCAGACTAGGGTGGCTGCCGCCTGCCCTGGTGGTCCCTCGGACACTGGGACCACCAGGGCAGGAGGCAGCCTGTATAATACACTTTGTACACATTACAAAGTGTATTATACACTTTGTATGCGGCGATCCGGGTGCTAGTAACCCGCCAGCGCTTTCGAACGGCCGGCGGGTTACAGCGCGAGGGGGGCGGAGCCAGTCCCCGGCGCAGGATCGCGTCACGAATGACGCGATCGCTCCACCCATGCCCGTACAAGGACCACCGCTATTTGTACATGCGGCGGTCCTTGCGGGGTCCACTTCCCGGCCGCCATTTGTACATGCGGCGGTCGAGAAGTGGTTAAAGACCAGGAATTTTCGATGGAGGGGGTTGCACGCGTTTGGGGGGGGGGGGGGGGGGTCGGCCGGATCCCGTCTGTGGCTGGCTGGGCAGTGTCCCCTCCCATGGCGGCTAGTGTCCCCCTTACGCCAGCAGCCATCACTCACCTTCGAGGCTCCAGCGATGAGCCGCAGTAGCCCCCTTCTTCTCCAGCCGGCATCTCCGCTCCAAATGACGCTCAGGTCTGGTCGCGGCTTGATGACGTCATCAAGCCGGGACCCGGCGCTGACCTCAGACGGAGCAGAGATGCCGGCCAGAGCAGAAGGGGGCGGCGATCGTAGCTGGAACAGCAGAGAGGTGAGTGGATCCTCTTCTTTCCCCCCCCCCCTGCTGCCGCCGCTGTCAAAGGGATCACTACGATCCGCTGGCGATCATGGTGATCACATGATCAGCTGCCATACACGATGGCTGCTGATCACTGAAGGGAGATGTCAGCTGTCATATGACAGCTTAATCACCCCTCACGGGTGCGCACGATCGCGTCAGGACGGTTCTTTAGCGCGGACGTTGAATCAACGTCCAGTCAGAACGGCAGCACCACCTGCTGGACGTTGATTCAACGTCCGTGGTCCCCAAAAGGTTAAAGTGCTCGGTCAGCCCTGCACAGGTGGGTCTTTCCATCACATTAAGCACTTCATCCTACAGGCAATTTTACCCTTAACACCAGAAGCTATTTTCACCTGTCAGCGCTCCTCATATTAATTTTGGCCATAACTTCATCTCTACTTCTCACACTTTTTTGCCACAAATAAGGCTTTTTGTAGGTGATACTTGTTTTCAGTAATTACTTCATTTACTATGCATTTTATAGGGGAAAACAAGAAAAAAAATACATTCCTCCATCCTCTACAGATAAAATTCACCCATTTTATTTGCCCATTAGTCCCAGCTAACACAATATTAAAATTATGTTCCTCATACAATGTATGGTGCCAACATATTATTTGGAAGTAAAGGTATATATTTTTCGTTTTGGGTTTCTTTGTGTTTGGTCAATTGCGAGGCCTTATCTACTGAAATAACAGTAATATACCCTTTATGCCATGCATATTAAAAAAAAAAGCTGAGTCTCTAAGGCAACTATTTATGGATTTTTTAAAACTTTTTTTTGTGTTTGTTTGGTAACGGGTGGGGGTCCTTTGATTATGAATGGACATGGCCACTGATCAGGGTCATGTCCATTCATTCCAGTCACTGCGATTGGTTCAGGGAACCTGTGTTCCCCTTCTCCAATCACCGACACAGACACACCTGTCATAGTAATGAGCAGTGGCTGCGCACATATACACGTCCAGTTAGACTTAAAGCAGTGTCTATCTGGATGACTATAATCGGTTGATAGACTGAAGTGGTTAAATCACTTTTATTGCGCCTGCCAGGAATCTGTTGTCCTCAACATACAGTATATGATCAAAAATGATCTGATTGATTTTGGAAAGTCTATTGATGAAAAGCATGATTAGGTGCCCCAGTAATTTTGAGGGCAGTACAGGGGGAGGGGCCACACAATTCTGACATTTATTTCCCTTTAAACAATGCTGATTGCCTGGCTGCCCTGCTAATTCTCTGCCTCTAATACTTTTAACCGTAGCCCCTGAACAAGCATGCAGGTCAAGTTCTCTGATTGAAGTCTGGTTGGGTAAGCTGCATTCTTGTTTTTGATTTTATTCAGACATTACTGCAGCCAAAGAGATCAGCAGGACACCAGGCAATTGGTATTGTTTAAAAGGAAATAAATATGTCAGCCTCCATGTCCCTCTCATTTCAGGTGTGATTTTAACTATGAGCAGTTTGGGTATAAAACTATGTACAAACTTGAGACTATATGCAATCCAGTTGTCTGTGAATTAGACGATCCTGAAATCTTTGTTTAGCCTTTAGGTGGCCGCACACCATATAATAATGTTTTAAATATCTTTTCAATTCAAGAATTGTAATTAATGTTTTTGACTGATTGTAACATTTAAAAAATCCGACCAATGTACCACACACATATGTTCAATTTTTACCCAATTTTGAAAAAAAAAATGATTGAAAAAGCTGAGAAAAATTGCTTGGGAGTATATATAAGGAAATGAACAATCTACCACTCACCAAACGACTTCTTGTTCGAATAAAAAAAAAAAGCTTTCGATTTTTTGGAAAATTGGATCATTTTTAACGAATTGCTGTAAAATTGGTTAATTTTATTGTACCATGTGTGGCCACCTTAGGTTTATAAGTAGAGGTGATTTCTCCGGTTTTCTAAGACTCCTATGATCCTCAGTCCCCAATTGTGCGCTTTCCACAGGTCTGTCCAGTCCACATGGAAATAGCAATCTCCAGTGGTGTAACTGCAATTGATGCCCCCCCCCCCCCCCCCCCCATGGTTTGCACCCCCTTCCTTGCCTCCCCTTGGTGCCTTTGATGGCTTTGGGGCCCATCTCACAAGTGTCATAATACAAGGAGGCTTAGATGCTTTCCTGGCATTGAAAGACATCCATGGCTATAATTACTAGGTAATGCCCAGTGGTGTTGATCCAGGGATTTTATCTGATTGCCATCTGGAGTCGGGAACAGGAAGGAATTTTTTTTCCCTTTTGGGGCTAATTGGACCATGCCTTGTAAGGGTTTTCACCTTCCTCTGGATCAACAGGGATATGTGAGGGAGCAGGCTGGCGTTGTACTTTGTTTTCTGGTTGAACTCGATGGTTGAATGTCTTTTTTCAACCCAAATAACTATGTAACTATGTATGTAACTATGTAACAAGTGTGGCCCTCATGATTGTCACACCCATAACAAGTGTAGCCACAGAAACACCTGATGTGGAGTATAGACCCCTGTATCGGAGGAAGGGAAGGTTAGTAGTAGGGGCCCCAAAACAGCAATCGCAGGGGCTTCTCCCCTCTGTAGAGATCATGGGGCTCCATAGCAAAACGTTCATGGGGCCCTCAGATGGAGGCACTCTTAAACAATGCCACCTGCCCCTACCGTATGGATATCAGGTTTTTGGGAAATTTACATTCTCATGCAATCAAAACTGCACATAATTCACGGGCACTGAGACAGTCAGAGGGTGGAGAAACGCAAGACAGTTAATGGTGAATACATGAAGTACCCACTGGGCCCCATAGCAGATGCTGTGGTTGCTATGGCTATTGCTACGCGCCTGGTTACGCCTCTGGCAATGCCTCCATACACTTATGCTGGGAATACACGGTACGTTTCTGTACCGTGTATCGACCAGCTGATCCGGCCAGCTGATAATATTCAGCTGGCCCGATCATGCCGCTCGACCCGTGCGCGCTCGATTCCCGCCAGCGGACAATGGCAGGGAATCGAGCGGTGATAAGGAAGCGCCGGCAGGGATGAGCGGTAATCGATCCAGTGCATAAAACGTGCCGTGTATGCCCGGCATAATAGATTAAAAAAAAAAATGTAGACACACCAGTCGAAACAGAAGCTTGCCTTCTTAAAATAGAAGATATTTGCGACTATTCAGGTTGGAGTATGCTCCTGTGGTGTCCCACAATGCATCACTGCTGTATATGCAAACCATTCTTTGTCCCTGTAAGCTAACCACACCTCCAGAACCACTAGAATGCAATGATGTGTCAGCTTGTTCATATTACAGAGCCACAATAATCCAACATGGATACAGTCTGTTTCGGATTGGTTGATCCTCATCAGTGTACGATATGGATAATTGTGGCTGTATGGAGTAGGACTTGAAACACCAAGAGTTACAGATTGCCCAGCAAGTAAGAGGTCTTTTTTGGTCCATTGTAGCCCGTTACACACTCCTAGAAGCTTTGGTTCACCATGATTGCTGGGCAATCTGTTGCACTCCTATCGGTTATCCATTATTTACTGAGTGAAACATTTTTACAATAAAAGGCGGGGCTGTCTCAGTATGGATTGTGATGGAGAAAATAGCATTCTCTGTTTGATCAGGATGAGAGGAAGCAGAGGGCGGGGTGCGAGAATCAGAGGCGGGGTTAATGATGACTATTAGAGATAGTCAATGAGATTATAATGAGTCTGGCTGACATGCAAATGTAATGCAAATTGTATGCAGCCTGGAATTGGGCCAATCCAAATCAGCAGGATAAATTTGCATTGAATTTGCTTATAAGTTGGAATTGTGTCATTAAGTATCTTAAAGAAAACCTGTAACGAAAAAAAACCTACCCTGGGGGGTACTCACCTCGGGTGGGGGAAGCCTCCGGATCCTATCGAGGCTCCCCCCATCCTCCTCGGTCCCACGGCGGCGGCGATAAAGCTCCCTGGACAGCGGGGATCAGGGGCGGCGCCAGGGGGGTGCAAGGGGGTGCTCGAGCACCCCCTAGAATTGTCCAAGCACCCCCTGGAGTGAACTGACTTCAGGCGTCTAAAAGACGCCAAGTCAGTTCACACAGCGGCAGCACGGAGCAGCAGGCAGGGCTACGGTAAGATGGCCGCCCGGAGCCCTGTTCTGCAGACTTCGAGTCTGCAGTGCATGGCTTCGGGCGGCCATTTTCCCGTAGCCCTGCTCTCTGCATGCAGGCAGGAAGTCTCGTCGTGACGTCGGGAAGGAAGAGGATCGTGGGCGCGCGGGCGCTGCGCGCCACAATGAGGTCGGGACTCGGGACAGGAGGTCGGGAAAGAAGGTCTTCTGGCTGTAGGTGAGTAAATGGGTTTTTCTTTTCTTTTTCAGGTGATGCTGATTGTGCATATTGGGGTCATATCTGCTACGGATTGTGCATATTGGGGTCATATCTGCTACGGATTGTGCATATTGGGGTCATATCTGCTACGGATTGTGCATATTGGGGTCATATCTGCTACGGATTGTGCATATTGGGGTCATTTCTGCTACCGATTGTGCATATTGGGGTCATTTCTGCTACCGATTGTGCATATTGGGGTCATTTCTGCTACCGATTGTGCATATTGGGGTCATTTCTGCTACCGATTGTGCATATTGGGGTCATTTCTGCTACCGATTGTGCATATTGGGGTCATATCTGCTACGGATTGTGCATATTGGAGTCATATCTGCTACCGATTGTGCATATTGGGGTCATATCTGCTACCGATTGTGCATATTGGGGTCATATCTGCTACCGATTGTGCATATTGGGGTCATATCTGCTACCGATTGTGCATATTGGGGTCATATCTGCTACCGATTGTGCATATTGGGGTCATATCTGCTACCGATTGTGCATATTGGGGCCATATCTGATAACGATTGTGCATATTGGGACCATATCTGCCACCGATTGTGCATATTGGGACCATATCTGCCACCGATTGTGCATATTGGGACCATATCTGCCACCGATTGTGCATATTGGGACCATATCTGCCACCGATTGTGCATATTGGGACCATATCTGCCACCGATTGTGCATATTGGGACCATATCTGCCACCGATTGTGCATATTGGGACCATATCTGCTACCGATTGTGCATATTGGGACCATATCTGCTACCGATTGTGCATATTGGGACCATATCTGCTACCGATTGTGCATATTGGGACCATATCTGCTACCGATTGTGCATATTGGGACCATATCTGCTACCGATTGTGCATATTGGGACCATATCTGCTACCGATTGTGCATATTGGGACCATATCTGCTACCGATTGTGCATATTGGGACCATATCTGCTACCGATTGTGCATATTGGGGCCATATCTGCTACCGATTGTGCATATTGGGGTCATATCTGCTACCGATTGTGCATATTGGGGTCATATCTGCTACCGATTGTGCATATTGGGGTCATATCTGCTACCGATTGTGCATATTGGGGTCATATCTGCTACCGATTGTGCATATTGAGGTCATATCTGCTACCGATTGTGCATATTGGAGCCATATCTGCTACCGATTGTGCATATTGGAGCCATATCTGCTACCGATTGTGCATATTGGAGCCATATCTGATAACGATTGTGCATATTGGGGTCATTGGACGTGTTTTTTGTTAAAATCTGCTCACATTACGTGTATTTTCTTGAGAAAACCTGCACAATTATGTGAATTTTCTGGGAAAAGGGTCACCAAAACTTGGGCCCTCTGTCTTTGCGTTGCACTTTTAAAGGGAACCCGAGGTGAGAATAATATTGAGGCTGCCATATTTATCTCCCTTTAAGCAATACCAGTTGCCTGGCTGCCGTGCTGGTCCTCTGCCTCTTATTCTTTCAACCATAGACCCTGAACAAGCATGCAGCAGGTCAGGGGTTTCTGACAATATTGTCAGAACTGACAAGATTAGCTGCATGGCTTGTTTCTGGTGTAATTCAGTTCACTACTACAGCCAAATAGATCAGCAGGGCTGCCAGGCAACTAGTATTGTTTAAAAGGAAATAAATATGGCAGCCACCATATCACTCTCACCCTGGGTTCACTTTAAATTACAGTTAGCCCCGCCCTCATCCGGTCATGACCACGCCCATTTTTTTGCCGCGGCGCGCTTTGCGCGCCGCAGGTTGTAGCCGCACCCATTTTTTGCCGCGGCGCGCTTTGCGCGCCGCAGGTCGTCAGCTCCCCCGGAAATTGGTCCAGCACCTGCATAGCACCCCCTGAAAAAAATTCCTGGAGCCGCCACTGGCGGGGATGTAAATATTTACCTTCCCAGCTCCAGCGCAGGCGCAGTATTGGCTCTCCATTCGGAGATAGGCAGAAATAGCTGACACTGGCTGGCTTGTGGACCATTATTGTTTTTAATTTTATTGTAGATTCCCACTGGCGTATCCAGACGGGGGTTCTGGATGTATGGAACACCCCCCTGAGACTCCTGTACCTTTAAAAAAAATTCCCTGAAATCGCTGAAGCAGACAAGCTGGTAAATATACAGAGGCTTGCCTGCAGGGTCTGTGGGAAAAGCTCAGCTCTTTCCCTATTTTAAAGACTGCATGTAGACAGCTACATAAGGTATGTCACAGGTTGAAACGTTTTTGACAGTCCCTAAACTCCAGGAGGGCTGCCTGCAGCTTGTGTGAGAGGCTGACCATCCCTTACATTCTCCACACCCCTATGGACGGTATACCTATATCATTCCCCTATTCCCACAATCCTCCCCACCATGTTGTTAATGTTTTGTTTTTGCTGTCAGGGACAGGAGACACAGTACATGCAAGTAGCCTCTGTGTGATGTGGGACTGCAATACAGATACGCTATCTGCTCTATCTCAGTCTCTCCACTCCACCTGGGGGGCAATCTCCCCCAGGCCCCCTTTCATTCAGTGATTTAGGGCTGGTGTCTGGTGTATTCAGGTTTGTTGTTGTAAGGCAATGCAAAATACTAGGCTAGCTGATAAAACTGAAATTAAAGGGCAGGCAAGCTGGTATATATACACAGCATGATGCAGAGCTTGCCTGGAGGGTCCATGGGCAAAAATCTGTCTCTCCCCTATGTCATAATGACTACATCTTGTTAAACAAGGTGAACATTTTTTGACAGTACCTAGACTCCAGGAGGGCTGCTTTCTGACTTGTGTGAGAGACTGGCAGGGACAGGAGTCCTATTACAGGCAAGTAGCCTCTGTGTGATGTGGGACTGCAATACAGATAATGCTCCATCTCAGGCTATTCTCAATTTCTCTCCACTCCTCTTCTCTCTGGGCTAGTGCATGCCAAAATCACAATAGCAATCGCTAGCAATTAGTGAGTGCGATTTTCAGAGCGATTTCTGAATGAATCACTCAAAAAAAATGCTACATGCGGTATACCTGCGTTTTTGAAAAAATCACAACGCTGCTGTGGGAACACCCACTTAGGGTAACATTAGCCAAGCGCTTTTCAAATCAATGTTGATTTGAAAAACGCTCAGAAGCCCTCTTGGTGTGCACCAGCCGTCCCTTATTCACCTTTGTTTCCCTCTTCCCCTAGTGCTGGCTGGCTGTGTCTTCTTGTCATACAGGAAAGCTAAATAAAAGTGCAATCCTGGTGAGGCAAATTATTATTATTTAGTATTTATATAGCGCCGCCATCTTCCGCAGATGCATATATCCCTGCATCATATGGCTATCGCTTGCGCTATGTGACACTATGTGGCATATTCCACTGAATTGTCCAAACTAAGTCCATCTCCTGTTCCTCTCTTGGGGAGTTGTTCCAGCGCTGTACCCCGTTCACATTTGCTGCTTCCAGAAGCCCTCAGAAACACTTGTGTCCTTGAGTACTTCCAAAGATAGGCAGCTCCGTAATACGCCAGCGCACTTTTGTGCATGGGCAGTATGGAGCCACCTGTATTCGTAAGCACTCAGGGACATAAGTGCTTCTGGACCTTTCAGGAATCCCCCCCTTAAAAATCCTGTGTTTGCCCCTGATTCCCATGCAGTTTAGTTAGGCGGGGGGCAGATGAGAGGGTATATCCTGCACGCTGGTGCCCCCTGCTGGCCATATAGCCATTGTCTATATGCAACTGAAACCCTCTCCAACGACTGGCTGAATTTGCTCAGCTTCTGTTTGAATTAATCACTGCAGACTAGGTGTCATGTGTATGTGCACTTCTTGATTGGCTTACAAGCAGCCTGCAGGCTTTATATAAGCAGCAGAGAACTGTTTGGGATGTGAGTATCTCCTGTGTGTTTGGTAAGTCTCAGAGCAGTTGGGGACAAGCTCCTGGGTGTGGCAGATCCAGGGCTTGGCTGCGCTCACAGATGGTGTTGCATGCTGGTTCTGGGGCCCCGGGCAGTGAGAGTTCCTGGGGCCCCAGGCTGGCTTGTGCACCATTATTGTTTTTAATTTTAGGCAGAAATAGCTGATCGCTGTCGGGCCTCTCTACTGCGCAGGCACAAATCTCCTGCGCTTGTGCAGTAGAGCTGACCCAACAGAGATCGGCTATTTTTGCCAACAGCGTCCCCGCTGGAGCCAGGAAAGGTAAATAAATCCGTGCTTATCAGCGCTTGTCAGCCTTGTCCAGGGAGGATTCTGGGACACTTCGGGGGAGCCAGCACTGGACTGCCTGCAGCTACAGGGGAGGGGAAAGCCTCATTGAGACCTTGAGATTTCCCCCTTCCGAGGTGAGTACCCCCCAGGGGAACTTTTTTTGTTACAGGTTCTCTTTAATTGACTACATATGTTTGTACTGCGTCTAGAGGCACAGAGCTCATGTTGCAGTGATCTGGTTGTTATATCTCGCACATCTGCAGATATCTCAGTCTGAATGGTGCAAGACGGTCATCATGGAAATGATTGATATCAGGAACTGATACTGGGGGCACCTATGCCTGGCTACCTATACTGGAGGCACCTATGCCTGGCTACCTATACTGGAGGCACCTATGCCTGGCTACCTATACTGGGGGCACCTATGCCTGGCTACCTATACTGGAGGCACCTATGCCTGGCTACCTATACTGGAGGCACCTATGCCTGGCTATCTATACTGGGGGCACCTATGCCTGGCTATCTATACTGGGGGCACCTATGCCTGGTGGCTACCTATATTGGAAGCACCTATACTTGGCTACCTATACTGGGGACATCTACAACTGGCTACTGGGGGGCTAAGTCGCAGATAATGTTTGTGAGTCCATTGGGGGGATGCAATTTTTACATCCTCACCTTGGGTGCAATTTAGCCTAGAAACTGACCTAAATTCAAAAGCTCAGTGTGACAGCCAGGCAACTGGCATTGCTTATAAGGGATTGAAGATGGCAGCCTCCATATTGCTATTACTGCAGGTTTCCTTTCCAGCAGATAAATCATTCCTGCGCTTGGCTTGTCACTGCTGGGTCCCTCAGTGAATGTATATATTAGGCCGGTGCGGCAGAGTACAGCTCAGTGATGGATGGTCCCTATATAAGGACATCCTGTAGGAGTGACTTTATCTCTCCCAGAGAGAGCGCTTGTCCCAGATATTGATCTGTTGGTCCTATTAGCATATCAGCCCGCCGGTCGCCTCCACATCTCCTCCAGATACCCCGCCCGCCTCCTAGAGCCCAGATTAATGCCACGCAGCCTCCCTCATTCATGCCAGGTGCTGTCAGCATCCGCTGGGTACCACAGCATCTCTGCAATCTCTCTCTGCCATCTGATTGGCTCGCCAGTCCTCCCCTCTGCTGGCAGTCCTCCAGAAATTCCTGGGCTGGCATGGATGAGGAGACTGAGCTGGGATCTCTGGTGTGCTTGTGGCTGTAAGGAATCTGTGCTGCGCCCGTCCGCTCATGCCTTGCTGCACTGTGAGTACCATGCCTGCTCTCCTCATTATTACTGCATTGCAAAACATTTCTGGGCAGCAGCTGATAGTAAACTTACTGCAAGGCTGCACTAACCTAAACTAATCATCAGAGCAGAGCGGTCAGAGCAACCTGGGATGCTTGGTTGCTAGGGGTTACCACAGTGCTTAGTAACTAGGGTTTACCACTGTTTGCATGATGCTTGGTTGCTAGGGGTTACCACAGTTTGTACAATGCTTAGTTGCTAAGGGTTAAAGCATTTTGTATGAAGATCAGATACCAGGAGTTACTGCAATTTGCACAATGCTCAGTTGCTAGGGGATACCACAGTTTGTATAATGATCAGTTGCTAGGGATTATCACAGTTTATGCGATGCTTAGTTGCTAAGGGTTAAAGCATTTTGTATGATGCTCAGTTACCAGGGAATACCGCAGTTTGCACAATGCTCAGTCGCTAGGGGTTACATGGTTTGTACAATGCTCAGTTGCTAGGGGATACCACAATATATACAATAATCAGTTGCTAAGGGTTACCACAGTTTGTATGATGCTCAGTTGCTAGGGGTTACCACAGTTTTTTTTTTTTTTATAATGCTCAGCTGCTAGGGGTTATCGCAGCTACCACAATGCTTAGTAACTAGAAGTTGCCACTGCTTGCATGATGCTCGGTTGCTAGGGGTTGGTGCAGTTAATGCAATGCTTAGTTGCTGAGGGTTATAGCATTTTGTATAGTGCTCAGTTAACAGGGGTTACCGCAGTTTGTTCAATATTCAGTTGCTAGGAGTTACCACAGTTTGCACAATGCTCAGTTGCTAGGAGTTACCATAGTTTGTACAATGCTTAGTTGCTAGTGGTTACCACTGTTTGTACAGTGCTCAGTTGTTGGGGGTACTGCAGTTTGCAGAATAATCAGTGAATGAATTCAGCCTCTGTGGGTCCAGATTGCTGCATGTTCATAAACTACACTGAAATGCAAATACCATATGACTATCTGTGGTGGATGAAAGCCTTCCAGCCTCTATCTACACACAATGGGAGTATTTCAGGCCTCTATTGATGTTTAATGCAGCCCTTTTGCTGAATGACAATCTGCGGCGATTCAGAGGGAAATAATTCCAGCGATCTCCATGTGAGAGAGATACTGCATTGCAGCCAGCTCTGAGGAGAGCCCATGCTCAGAAATCATTGCTGGAAGTTTGAAGTTATAAAGTCGTTACTGCTTCCTGGGGTTGTGGTGATGGGGAGTGGATGCGTCAAGTTGCAGCACAATGCAGGACGCTGCAGAGGGGGAAATATGGCTCCTTGGAAGTTATTGCAGCCAGCGGCGTCTGAATTATTGTTGTACTGATACTGTGCTGAAGATGCAGCCATGATCAATATTGTGTATTCATATAGCACTGGCATCTTCTGTAGCACTTTACAGAGTACATAGTCATGTCACTGACTGTCCTCAGAGGAGCTCACACTCTAATCCTACCATAGTCACACTCTAATGTCCTACCATATTATTATTATTATTATGTATTATTTATATAGCACTGGCATCTTCTGCAGCACTTTACAGAGTACATAGTCATGTCTCTCACTGTCCTCAGAGGAGCTCACAATCTAATCCTACCATAGTCACACTCTAATGTCCTACCATATTATTATTATTATTCTGTATTTATATAGCACTGGCATCTTCTGCAGCACTTTACAGAGTACATAGTCATGTCTCTGACTGTCCTAAGAGGAGCTCACAATGTAATCCCTACCATAGCCATAGTCTAATGTCCTACCAAAATATTATTATTATTATTATTACTACTAGTCTACCTAAGCCCATTTAAAAATGGGCTCTAGGTAGTTAAATTACCGCCACACCACTCAGAGCGCAAGGGCAAAGCCCCCTGTGTGCGCACCCGCCTGCCGCGAGCATGCACACCCGCCCGCCGCGCGCACACGGCCGCCCTGTTCCCTAGCCCGACCTCCCGTCCCAACGGCTTTCTGTACTGCACGCATGCGCAGTATAAAAAAGCTTCGGACAGACGGACAGATAGACAGGGAAAGTGGATGACGCAGGGACAGTTAGGTTTTATTGTATAGAATTATTATGTATTTATATAGCCCTGACATCTCCTGCAGCACTTTACAGAGTACATAGTCATGTCACTGACTGTCCTCAGAGGAGCTCACAATCCAATCCTACCATAGTCATAGGCTAATGTCCTACCATATTATTATTATGTATTTATATAGCAGTGACATCTTCTGCAGCACTTTACAGAGAACATAGTCATGTCACTGACTGTACTTAGAGGGTATTCATGTAATTAAAGGGACCTTGAGATCTGCTCAAAATTGCAATTTGGACGTACCTGGGGTTTCCTCTAGGCACAACCCCCCCCCCTCCCCCCAGTAGCAAGCGAGGTCCTACGGCGTCCTCCTGTCTCCTTTCACGGTCCCGCTAGCGCATCCATCCAGCATGAGAGTCCTGCGCATATGTGGTTAAGTCTTAGCGAACCGCGCATGCGCAGAACTCTTACTTCGGCTGGCGTGATGATGCATAGCGTGCGTCGTGGGGGCGTGCACGGGGCAACTTCAAGCCGAAGTTAACAGAGCCGCCAGTGGGACCGGAAGTGGAGCCAGGACGCCGGGGACCTTGCGGTCTTAGGGGGGCTGGGGAAGCACCAGGTACGTCCAAATTGCAATTTTGAGCAAAGCTCAGGGTCCCTTTAAAGCGCCGGGAAATTGGGTAGCAGATCAAACCCGAAAAACGTCTCACTCTACTCCTGCAATAGTCCCTGTACCCTCTCCACGCCGCCATGGACTCTGGAGAAATACGTAATTCAGGATATACTAATTGCTGAGGACCAAATTAAGCAGTTTTTAAAGTAATTTTGGCTCCGTGTTTTGACGGTGCACAATTTACTAGTGATGCTATAGCCTATGGCGGCGCATGGTGGGCCCAAATTTCCCAAGCTATTTTGCCTGTCTCGACTCAGAGGAGCTCCCAGACGAATCCTAACATAGTTATACTGTAATGTTATTATTATTATTATTATCAGTATGCATGTATATAGCACTGAGATCTTCTGCAGCAGAGTACATAGTCATGTCACTGACTGTCTTTAGAGGAGCTAACAATCTAATCCTACCATAACCACGGTCACTGTGCAGCATTTCTCCTCCCTGTGCAGCATTTCTCCTCCCTGTGCAGCATTTCTCCTCCCTGTGCAGCATTTCTCCTCCCTGTGCAGCATTTCTCCTCCCTGTGCGGCATTTTTCCTCTCTGTGCAGCATTTCACCTCTCTGTGCAGCATTTCTCCTCCCTGCACAATATTTCTCCTCCCTGGGCAACATTTCTCCTTCCTGTGCAGCATTTCTCCTTCCTGTGCAGCATTTCTCCTTCCTGTGCAGCATTTCTCCTTCCTGTGCAGCATTTATCCTCCCTGTGCAGCATTCCTCTTCCCTGTGCAGCATTCCTCCTCTCTGTGCAGCATTCCTCCTCTCTGTGCAGCATTTCTCCTCCCTGCACAATATTTCTCCTCCCTGGGCAGCATTTCTAATCCCTGGGCAGCTTTTCTCCTCCCTGTGCAGCATGTCTCCTCCCTGTGCAGCATTTCTCCTCCCTGTGCAGCATTTCTCTTCCCTGTGCAGCATTTCTCTTCCCTGTGCAGCATTTCTCCTTCCAGTGGAGCATTTCTCCTTCCTGTGCAGCATTTTTCCTCTCTGTTCAGTATTTCTCCTCCCTGTGCAGCATTTCTCCTCCCTGTGCAGTATTTCTCCTCCCTGTGCAGCATTTCTCCTTCCAGTGGAGCATTTCTCCTCTTGGTGCAGCATTTCTCCTTCCTGTGGAGCATTTCTCCTTCCTGTGCAGCATTTCTCCTCCTTGTGCAGCATTTCTCCTTCCTGTGGAGCATTTCTCCTCCTTGTGCAGCATTTCTCCTCCCCGTGCAGCATTTCTCCTTCCTGTGGAGCATTTCTCCTCCCTGTGCAACATTTCTCCTCCCTGTGCAGCATTTCTCCTCCCTGTGCAGCATTTCTCCTCCCTGTGCAGCATTTCTCTTCCCTGTGCAGCATTTCTCCTTCCATTGCAGCATTTCTCCTCTTGGTGCAGCATTCTCCTTCCTGTGCAGCATTTCTCCTCTCTGTGCAGCATTTCTCCTCTTGGTGCAGCATTCTCCTTCCTGTGGAGCATTTCTCCTTCCTGTGGAGCATTTCTCCTTCCTGTGCAGCATTTCTCCTCCCTGTGCAGCATTTCCCCTCCCTGTGCAGCATTTCTCCTCCCTGTGCAGCATTTCCCCTCCTTGTGCAGTATTTCTTCTCCCTGTGCAGTATTTCTCCTTCTCATGCAGCATTTCTTGTCCCTGTGCAGCATTTCGTGTCCCTGTGCAGCATTTCTCATCCCTGTGGAGTATTTCTTCTGCGTGTGCAGCATTTCGTGTCCCTGTGCAGCATTTCTCATCCCTGTGGAGTATTTCTTCTGCGTGTGCAGCATTTCGTGTCCCTGTGCAGCATTTCTCATCCCTGTGGAGTATTTCTTCTGCGTGTGCAGCATTTCTCCTTCCTGTGCAGCATTTCTTGTCCCTGTGCAGCTGGGCTGGTTTGCAATTTTGTTCTCGTTCTCTCTCTCTCTCTCTCTCTCTCTCTCTCTCTCTCTCAAGTTGAGTAAACTGTAATTTGTCTTGTAGAGAATCACTTTTTCCTATACGGTTGCTGCTGTGTACAATGCAATCACCGGGGAATTCAGCAGAGGAGAGGCAGGTAATTGTGTGACAGCCCAGGAACAAGCGCAAACTCTGATGAAATATGTGCTTTGTGTTACACATTCTGCACACTCTGCACATTCTGCATCTTTTCCTAACCCCCTTGCAGAGATTCTGCATCCATCTCAGGAGCCGGTCTCCTAATTAAAAAACATGCTGGCACTCAAAATCACCATTTAATTATTTCATCAAAATCATTTTTTCATTATCTCACCAAAATCAGTCCAGGAGGAAAATGAAAGATGTCAGCAGTGAGTAGCTGGACAAGGGATTTGAAAAGAGTGCTGGGCGAGACTTCCGGTGCTCAGTCTGGAGACTGGTGGTCCCGGCCAGGAAGCTCTCCTTTCAGTAGGATATACCTTGAGCAGTATATTTGACATACCTCCTAACTTTTTTGAGATAAGAAAGAGGCACATTTAAGCCATGCCCCTGCCCCACCCCTAACCCCGCCCTAGCACTCCCATAGTCACGCATACCATACACATACAGATTTCATAAGAAAAATGTGTTGTTTTATAATTCAAACCATACTGGTCCTTTCTATTCTGGTTCATTTTCCTTCATATTAACATATGACAGTAAGCAATATATACATTCAAAGCAGGGGTCTCAAACTCGAACCCCCCCCCCCCCCCCCCCGTCCCTTGCATTGATTTTTATTTCAAAATCAAATTCACACTGAAGCGAACTATTTTGCCTATTTTACCTTTATAGTTTGCTTCAGTGCTCCCATTACAAGTAATCCGCCGCGTCCCTGCCGCAAAACGAGGGCTGCAGAGCCCCCAAATCGCCGCCTCTGCCCGCCCCTCTCACTCTTCCTTTACAGAGAGGAGCGGGCAGAGGCGGCGATGTGCCGCGATTGACGTCAGGAGGGGCAGAGCTGAAGCTGAAAGGTCTGCCCCTTCCAGGAAATGCCGGCGGATTGCCCCCCGGGCGATTTGGGGGCTCTGCAGCCCTCGTTTAGTGGCGGGGATGCGGCGGATTGCTTGGGAGCACTGAAGCGAACTATAAGGAAGCTTTTCCCGGTGCGGGCCACAAAATATAGTATCGAGGGCTGCAAATGGCCCATGGGCCGCGAGTTTGAGACCCCTGGATATACATTTTAGAGTTACAGATTTGTACATGAGCCCTGAAGGACAAATGAGGAAGAAAGAGGGACTGTCCCTCCAAAAGAGGGAGGCTGGGAACACACTTGGCAGTGCGTGAAAGGTCGCCATTTCTGTCATGTGTGTTTGTGCGTTTTTTTGTTAATTGCATTTTCAGGGCGTTTGCTTTTTGTGTTTTTTTCCCTTGCACATGCCTTTTCTTGCATTTTGCGTGCGTTTGAATGCGTTTGCGGTTCACATATGCAAAACGCATATGCGTTTTGTATGCGTTTTTGATATGTGTTTTATGCAAATCACTAGGAAGTCAATAAGAAGCGAAAAATACATCATCAAAATTGTTTTTTTTTTTTTTTAATAAAAGCATAGAAAACGCATGCAAAACGCACTAACATGCGAACCTTTGCATCACCATTGACTTTTCACTATGTGCGTTTTTGGAAAACATGCAACAAAACCTGCCTTTTTCAAAACGCACATTGCAAAACGCAAGTATATGCATTTTTACATGCGGCCCATTGACTTGCATTATGCGCGTTTTTGCAGCATTTGCGTTTCAGCTTAGTGTGTTCCGGACAGCTGGGAGATATGTATATTATAGTAGCTGGATCATAGAGAGGTTCACCTAAACCCTCAAAAGTATGCTAAAAATGGTGAAGATGAGAAAAAATTGGGATTGCTTAATTCTGCATCCTATGTTTGCTGTAAAGGTGAATACTCACCTAACGACGCAAAAATTAAAATTGAAGTGTGCATCTAATGCGCTGCCCCTTTAACTAATTTGCCCTATCGTAGATGGGCCTGCATCGCAAAACGATGGATCACAGCGACGTCCCCCGACAACAAGCGTTCCCTGATCCATCTTCCTGCTGGCGGGTGCACACGACGGCACATGATGGAGCGGGAATACGTGTTCAAATGATTCGTCGGGGATCTTAATGACTCAATCCACCTTAATGGTCGCTGTCGTCTCGAATCGCAGATCGTCGTTAACCTAATCGCGCACTTGTATCCACCTCGTGAGATCGTGGACAGGATTGCTCGTCTTTCAAAAAAAAAATCTGTAGTCATCAGACCTCCTAACGCCAATTGGTGCCAGGTCCTGGAGCCGGCTACTGAAGGAGATCGCGCACAGGGTGCGCGAGCATCTCCTTCTCGGGGGCGGAGCTCCGGCCCCTCTTCAGTCTCCGAACGGCTATTGCCGCTCGGGAGACTGTTAGACGGCGCGATCGCCATCTATTTACATAGTACAGCACTGTGATCAGCAGCAGCGCTGTATTGGGGACAGCCGTGTGACACGGCAGAAGCCTATGACAGACGATCGCGTGATTGGCCGGCTGGGGGGAGGGAGGGGATTTCTAAAAAAAAAAACAGAAATGGTAAAAAAAAAAAAAAAAAAACACGAACATAAATGTTTATTTAAAAAAAAATAAACACAAGGGGGGGGGGGGGGGGGGGGCGATCAGATCTCACCAACAGAGAGGTCTGTTGGTGGGGAGAAGAGGGGGCAGGGAATCACTCGTGTGCTGTGTTGTGCGGCCCTGCAGCTTGGCCTTAAAGCTGCAGTGGCAAATTGTGACAAAAACAGCCTGGTCTTTAGGGGGGTTTACCACTGTGGTCCTCAAGTGGTTAAAGCGGACCTCAACTCTAAACTTCCTCTCTGCTCTAAGATAAGCAACAGCATGATAACCTTTAGGTCTCTTTCACAGTGGGATGTTGTGTTTTGGTGAGAAGTTAAAGTCGCAACACAAATTACAACGCAATGCCCCAAAAAAGTCGCACTGCAACTTATTGCCCTGTTATCGTTGCATACAGTAGAGCATACAGGCAATAAAAAGTATGCTTCCAAGTCATTACTGAGCGTGTGCAAACAGTCCAACGCAGTTAATAACGTGTATAACGCACAGCATGCAGCACTTTCTAATACCGCTACACGCTACACACAAGCGCAACGTGTGCACTGTGAATGTCGCATAGACGTAGTATTGCTGTGCATTAGTCTGCGACAGAACATTTTCTAACGTGCGACTTTAACGTCTAACGTTTAAGTGCTAAATATATTGATTTAAAGCTAATGAAATGGCAAAATACCATCAATAACAAAAAATGATATTTACAAATATCGTCTATACCAAAAAATTATATTTACACTTGTATTAAGCATAGTAATACAATTGTAGATATTACAAGTGTTTTACTGCAACTATACCTAACTGTACTCTCACACAGAATTCTCCCTATACCAATCCCTAACCCCTAGACCCCCCCTTGGTGTTAATAAACATAGTTTAATAAATTGTATATATAACAAATATTGTACTAGAACTATACCTAATTCTACTCTCACACAGAACCCTCCCTGTACCTATCCCTAACCCCTAGATCCCCCTGGTGGTGCCTAACCCTAAGACCCCCCCTGGTGGTGCCTAACCCTAACCATGCCCCGGGTGGTGCCTTGATAATTTAAGCATTTGAGGAACGTCTGCCTAACCCCCTCTTAAGGACCAGGTGTTTTTGCATGGGGGGTGCGCATTTGGGGGGTCAGGCAGCCGGATCCCCTCTGTGGTGTGCTGGGCTGTGTGTCCCCCTTTTATCCAGATGTCCTCTCTGCACGCAGCAGCTATCACTCACCTTCCAGGTTCCAGCGATGAGCCGCAGTAGCCCCCTCTGCTCCGGCCGGCATCCCTGCTCCTACTGCCGCTCAGTTCCGGGTCACGGCTTGATGACGTCATCAAGCCGGGACCCGACACTAATGTCAGAGGGAGCAGAGATGCTTGCCTGAGTGGTGGGGAGCGCCGATCGTCACGGGAACGGCAGGGAGGTGAGTGGATCCTGCTATTCCCCCCCCCCCCCCCCACCGCCGCAGCTGTGATCACTACGATCCGCATGTATGATCAGCAGCCATACACGATGGTTGCTGATCACCGAGGGGAGATGCCAGCTGTCATATGACAGCTTAATCTCTCCTCTGGGGTGCGTCGGGGAGCGGTAATGTCGGGCGGCGTAGATCCTACGCCGCATCAGGCTAGAACAGCCACAAGTGCGGCGTAGGATCTTAGAAGCGGTCCCCAAAAGGTTAAGCATTATACTTCTGAAAACGAAAATGTACTTGCTAGACTCCTGAAAGCGAAATTTAAAAACAATAAAATAAGTTAAACCGAAAGTCAAAACGAATTTGTAAACGATATTAGCCATAAACTGATTCTGTAAACAAAAAGTTTTGTTATCACGATCTCTGCAACCGCTATTTGTCGGGCGCCCTAATTTCGTTTCTGGTGACAAATAGCTGATATTTTGCATTGCAGCCTATGGTGCGCCCTTTTTGTCCATTAGCCACATGCACCCTTTTTTCCTGTTTCCATTGCACTACCCCAACATAGTGTGTGCTCCTCTGACCAAGCCTAATTACACACGCTACGCTGCCACTAGCGCGCATAGCATGCAAGGATGTACAATTAAGGCACCCTAGTGTAATAGCACGAGTAACAGGAGGTTAGTGTATCAACCCCAAAGTGCTGTAAAATGTCCGGCGTTTGTACACGTCGATCAGGTAAGGTTAGGCCCAGTTCACACTGACAGACGAAATTCCACGTTTAGGCCCCATTCACGCCTAAAAACGAAAATGCAAACACAATCGTTTTGCCTTTTTGTGGGGTTTTTTTTCCCCCTCCCGGCGCTCTACTGCACGCTGCGTTTTTGTGAAAATCGCTTTTCTAAGCGCTTTTTCAGAGCGGTTTTGTAGCTCACTCCATGAAGCAAGTCAGGATTCAGGAAGTGAACTATTTGACCCGGAAAAGAATAAATACAAAGTATTTATTCTTAAAACCGCTCACGCAATTGCTTCACAAAGCGATTTTGTGAGCGTTTTGCGTTTTCCTATACCTTCCATTATTGCGAAAACGCCTCAAAAATGGTACCGGCTCCGCTTTGCTGAGCAGATCGGAAAAAAAACGCTCAGCTGTGAACTCTCTCATAGGGAATCATTGCACAAGCGTTTTGTGGGCGATTTTATAAATCGCCTGCGCTTGAAAGAAGGCGGAAAACGCCCCTAGTGTGAACGAGCAGAGTTAGGGGCGTGGATAACCCCCTAGGTGCGATCAGGCCACCCTCTCAGTACTCAGGCTGCTTCCGATGAAAACCACTGGATGAAAGATATAAAGAAAAAGGGGAGCTCTGAGTATCCTGTGTAGAGAACATAAGAGCGGAGCAGAGCTTTTCAGCGCTGCTAGATTTGGGTGCAGCCGGCGCCACCATAGACTGTAATGGGAATCACATCTACAGTGGCGCTCAGTGAGTAACGTCGGCGCCATCAGAAGAGGGAGCCGAAGTTGCTTAAAAACACAATAATTCGGCCTCCAGCAATCGCTGTAAGCTGAATTATATCGTTCCCCCACTATCCATGGCGGCCTGGAGGGGGAATAGTAATTAATACGGCCGGGAGTTGTGCAGAAGCAGGATCAGCCATATACCAGCTGTATCCTGCACCCAAGTCTTCCTGCGCCAATGTCAAATGTATGCCATAAAATACCCTGCCAGGGCAGGTCTCACTTGGTTTCTGTGTGGCTGACAATGATGAGTGCTCAACCAAATAGCGCCTGTGTCCTTCCTAAGTAAACTGAGGACCGAGGTCTCCGAGATCCCGCTGTAGATCGCGTAGTGCAGCGGGCGTCACAGTCGGAGCGTCGTCTGCGTCTATGTCGCCATCATGCAGGGCCGGTTCTAGCTCCAATGGGGCCCCGGGGCAAAGTAACTTGGAGGCCCTCCTGAGCCCCCCCCCATGCTAAAATAGGTAGTTTCCCCAAGTATAGATAGCCAGATCTGCTCTCAGGGTTAGGTAGCCCCCCCCCCCACAGTATATTTAGCCAGATGTGCTCCCAAGGATTCGGTATCCTCTCCCTCCAGTATACCTCCAGTATAACCAGACGTCCCACGTTTTAGGTAACCTACTCATTACCCCCATATGCGAAAGCAAAACTAACCTGTCAGCGCGGTCGGGAACTTCTCCCCTTCACACAGTTCCATATCTCCTCGCTGACTCCTCTAGTGGCGCAGTAATGAGAGGCGCCACTAGGGTGTAGCAGAGAGGAAACACGGATCTGTGCAACGAGGAGAAGATTTGCAAAAGTTCCCAACAGCGTTGTCATGTGAGTTTTACTGTCGCTTCCGCTGCATACCTCTGCATTAGAGCTGTTCCTGAACCGTTCGCTGGCGAACATCTCTGAATGTCTGGGCTCATGCGCAGAGAGTGCCCGGCAACAGGAGCGCAATATAGGACGCGCACCGCCGGGCCAGCGCAGGCGTACTACTCCGGGTCATAGTGACCCGGAAGTAGTACAAGGCCCAGAGAGATTCGCCCGGCGAACGGTTCGGGCCATCTCTGCTCTGCATATGGGCACTTCCTCCTCCCTCTGCCTGCCGCTGCTTCGGTTTAGGTAGGGGGATGCCGCTTGTCAGCGGCTATCATGTAGCTAGCACTAGGCTAGCTACATAAATTTAAAAAAAAAAAATTAAAAGTGCTGCGCCGCCCCCTTGCCGATACAATTGGAACGGCAAGGGGGTTAAGGATTGCATAATTTGGGTTTTAATTTTCAGAAACCACATGATGTAAAGGGTCTTATTACCAACTAGCTGATTGCCCAACGTTGCCCGGGTATGTATTTGGCTGGTGTTGGCTCCGTCCACTTTTTCTAACACACACACACTCAATGACCAAGTTTGTGAGCTTTGTGGTCTTTGGCATGAATAATTTGCATTGAAATGAAAAAAAATCTGATTGGCTGTTTGTGGCTCCACCCCCTTTTCTGAATTTGACCCCCAGCCACCCAATGACCAACTGTACCAGGTTTGAGGCCTGTGCCATTAACAGTGCAAGAATGGCATCAATGTAAATATTTCCCTTGAAAAGCAATAGGTGAAGTTTGATTAACTTTTGTAGGTTCCACCCACTTTTCTAAATATTAATCCCAGTCACCCAGTGATCAACTGTGCAAAGTTTTAGAACCCTACCATTAACAGTGTAAGAATGGCTGCAGTTTACATTTTCCCAGTAATATGTGTATTTGTCTCCACCCACTGATGACCCGGCGTTGCCCGGGTATGTATTTGACTGGTTTTGGCTCCACCCACTTTTTCTAACCCTAACGCAGAAACACTCAATGACCAAGTTTGTGAGCTTTGGGGTCTTTAGCATGAGTAATTTGTATATTCCCATAGAAATTAAACAAATCAGATTGGCTGTTAGTGGCTTCACCCCCTCTCCAGCATTTGAACCCCAGTCAACCAATGATCAACTGTAGCAGGTTTGAAGCATCTGCTATTAACAGTGGAAAAATGGCAGCAATTGAAATATTCCACTTGAAAATCAACAGGTGAATTTTGATTGGCTATTATAGGCTCCACCCACTTCCCTGTATATTAATCTCAGTCACTCAGTGACCATCTGGGCAAAGTTTGAGATCCCTGTCATACACAGTGTAAGAAGGGCTGCAGTTTATATTTTCCCAGTGAATTTTTTGGGGCTCCGTCCACTTTTTTATAACCTGGACACAAAGTCACTACTCAATGACTATGTTTGTGAACTTTGGGATCCTTGGCATCAATAATTTGTATTTTCCCATGAAATGAATCACATTTGATTGTCTGTTTGTGGCTCTGTCCCCTTTTCTTAATTTGAACCCCAGTGACCCAATGACAAACTGTATCAGGTTTAAGGCTTGTGCCATTAACAGTACAAGAAAGACAGCAATTTTAATATTCCCCTTGAAAATCAACAGGTGAATTTTGATTGGCTTTTTTAGGCTCCACCCACTTTTCTGAATATTAATCACAGCCACCCAGTAACCAACTGTGAATACTTTTAGAACCCTGCCATTAACAGTGAAGAAGGACTGCAGTTTATATTTTCCCAGAGAAATCTGTTTTTGACGCCAGCCATTTTTTGTAACCTTGACACACAGTCACTACTCAATGACCAAGTTTGTGAGCTTTTGGGTTCCTGGCATCAAAATTGTGCTAATGGAAGCAGTTTATCCGCCCCTTTAGTGAATTTGAACCCCAGTCACTTAACGGCCGACTGTAGTAGGTTTGAGACCTCTGCCATTAACAGTGTAAGAATGGCAGCAGTTTCAATATTCCCCTTGAAAATCAATAGCTGAATCTTGATTGGCTGTTGTAGGCTCCACCTACTTTTCTGAATATTAATCTCAGTCACCCAGTGACCAACTGTGTCAAGTTTGAGAACCCTGCCATTAACAGTGTAAGAATGGCTGCCGTTTATATTTTCCAATGTAAAAAGTTAGTTTTGGCCCCGCCCACTATTTCTAACCTTGACATACAGTCACTCAATGACCAAGTTTATGAGCTGTGGAGTCTTTGGCATCAATAGGTTGCATTTTTCCATTGAAATTAAACATATCTGATTGACTGTTTTTGGCCCACTCCCTTTTCAGAATTTAAACCCCAGTCTCCCAGTGACTGACTGTACCAGAATTGAGGCCTCTGCCATTAAGAGTGTATGAATAGCAGCAATGTAAATATTTCCCTTGGAAATCAAAAGGTACATTTTGATTGGCTGCTGTAGGCTCCACCCACCTTCCTGAATATGAATCCCAGTCACCCAGTGGCCAACTATGTCAAGTTTGAGAACCCTGCCAATAACAGAATGGCTGAAATCAATCTAACAAATCTGATTGGCTGTTTGTGGCTCCACCCCTTTAGTGAATTTGGACCCCGGTCACCCAATTACTGACTGTATCAGGTTTGAGGCCTCTGCCATTAACAGTGTAAGAATGGTGCCTTATCAGAGTTGACATGCCTGATCAGAGTTAGTGTGCCTTATCAGAGCAGCATAGCATGACAGGAAACTTGGCAGGCAGCCTATTGGGCCAATCAAAGTGTGGGGATAATGTCCTTTAAAGTGATTGGACCCGCAGGGGCTCAGGGCAGGACGAGTGGAGTTCTCGTCATAGCCAATTAGCAGTCATAAGTTTGTAGCACTCACTATGCTACTCTGATAAGGCAGGCAAAGTCTGATAAGGCACGCTGTTTGTGATAGTAAATCATCCCCAATGTGTGTTGTTGTTTGTGTGCTGCATGTGTTGTTGTTTGTGTGGTGTTAATGTGTGTTTTTGTTTGTGGTGTGTGTGTTTTGCTGTTTGTGTTGTGTTAATGTATAATGTGTGTGTGTGTGTGTGTGTGTGTGTGTGTGTGTGTGTGTGTGTGTGTGTGTGTGTGTGTGTGGCGTGTGGCGTGTGTGTGTGTGTGTGTATGTGTGTGTGTGTGTGTGTGTGTGTGTGTGTGTGTGTGTGTGTGTGTGTGTGTGTGTGTGGCGTGTGTGTGTGTGTGTATGTGTATGTGTATGTGTGTGTGTGTGTGTGTGTGTGTGTGTGTGTGTGTGTGTGTGTGTGTGTGTGTGTGTGTGTGTGTGTGTGTGGTGTTAATGCATGTTCTTGTTTGTGGCGTGTGTGTTGCTTGTGTGGTGTGTTAATGTTTGTTGTTGTTTGTGATGTTAATGTGTGCTGCTGTTTGAGGTGTGTGTGTGTGTTGTTAGTATTGTGGTTGTTTGTGTGGTGCTAATGTGTGGTGCTAATGTGTGGTGTTGTTTTGTGTGTGTGTGTTAATGTGTGCTGCTGTTTGAGGTGTGTGTGTGTTGTTGTATTATTGTTTTGTGTGGTGCTAATGTGAGTTGCTGTGTGTGTGTGTGTGTGTGTGTGTGTGTGTGTGTGTGTGTGTGTGGCAGAATATCGGAGAGTGGGTAGAATACCCAGAGGGATTAGATCTAATGTGAGTCCTCTCATGTTCCCCACGGATAATGATTTTTGCCAGACATGGACTATGATATGGAACAAGGCGTCTTTCGATGCCATGCTGCTTACAATTGATCGCATCATGCTGGAACTTCCTAAAATTGGAACTCAGATCGATGACTTGAAACAGAGACTATTTGACAATTCCAATTCTGATGATTATGCAAGATTTGTAGTCGAGTTGAAAACTATGATGGAGAACCATAGAAAGAGTATTGAAATCATAAAAAGAGAGAAATTCCAAAGAGATGCGTCCGACTATCAAACTGGTTACATGTATAGTTGGCAAAAACCCCAGTCTAGAAAACGACGAGAGGCTCGCCCAAAGCCATATGAACGTGGACAACGGGGGGACTCGACAGATGTACTCCCATCTTCCCAATCATCTTCGGAACACCCGTCAAGCGCAGAAGAAAGCGCAGGGGCGGGAGGAAACATAAAAGATCGCTTGAGACAAAAGCCCAAACAGGCCAGACCTGTCAAGACCAATGCGAGATAAATAAATCTATTGTTGTTAACATTTCCTCAATGTCTTTGTCCACTGCTCAGCAGCAGGTGTTGGAGAGGGGTCTCTCTTTTGCCCCTACCCACTGGCCACACCCAGTTGATCTGGATATTGATCTCCACAGATTTTTTCGAAATATTCGGCTTAAGTATTACTTCAGCATACCGAGGGAATGCTGGTTCCCACCGAGGCCCACCGATGATAATTGTTTATCCTTGAGTGATACCACCTTGAGATCAAAGAGCAATTTTTCCCCCCCTACCTGCCAGATAATCGAGAACTTTGTATCAACAGTTAAACAACAAGTGGATTCCATAATATCTAGACCACACCCTTATGGAGAATTTCGAATCCAACATAATCTCACAGCAGAAGAACGTACTGCAATAGGGGAATTAACAAATAATAGAGCCATCACTATCAAACAGGCAGACAAAGGGGGAGCGGTGGTGATTATGGATACCGTATACTACAAGAGTGAGATGAACCGCCTGTTATCAGACACTTTAACATACCAGAAGTTGCCTCAGGATCCGACATCACATTTCCAAAAGAGAATATTGGAGCTGTTACAACAAGCCCACCACAAGAACATCATTGATGATAAACTTTTTGATTTTTTGATACAGAAAGATCCCATAATCCCAGTTTTTTATATATGTCCAAAGATACACAAGGATAAACAGCGCCCACCAGGGCGCCCGATAGTGGCGGGCATTGACTCCATTTTTTCCCCCCTAGCTAAATATTTGGATATTATGTTAAGACCATTTGTGGTAGCCGGAAAATCTTATCTTAGAGATACATCAATGTTCTTGGATGCAATTTGTGGGCTTTCCCCTATACCTGAAGGGGCATTGTTGGTGACCCTAGATGTGGAGAGCCTCTACACCTCCATCCCTCATGATGGGGGTGTGGAGGCTGTCGAACACATACTGAGTTGTGCCTCGGATTTTGATAGAGATCAGATTAAGTTTCTTTGTGATTTACTTAGGCTGGTACTAACATGCAATTATTTTTTAGTTGGAGATGAATACTTTTTACAGATCAGGGGTACGGCGATGGGCTCGAATGTGGCCCCGTCCTACGCAAACATCTTTATGAACCTTTATGAGGAATCATTCGTTTATACTAATACATTATTTACTACATTTGCCCGTTGTTGGCACAGATATATTGACGATGTTTTTTGCGTGTGGGCGGGGCCACATTCGAGCCTTATGGAATTTATAGACCAAGTACATTCTAAATGTCCGGTTATTAGGTTAACTGTTCATGTTGATAAGGAGGAGGTTAGCTTCTTAGATACGGTTGTGAGAAAATCCAATGGGGGTTGAGCACAGACTTATACGTCAAACCCACGGAATGTTAATTCTACACTAAACTATGAGAGCTTCCATCCTCCGTCAACACTTTCATCCATTCCTAGCAGCCAATTTTCCCGCATTGATAGGATAGTGGGTGATCCAGTATTGAAAAAACAACGACTAGACGAAATGGAACACAAGTTTAGACATAGACAATATCCCCAACACCTGCTGGGCAGAGCAAGACTTAGACTTGAGACAGCTCAATCCGATATTACTAACCGTAGGAGGGGTCACAACAAGAGGATTCCTTTTGTTTCACAATATAATATACATAGTAATAGGATAGCGGAAGTCATTCGACGTAATTGGAATATTCTAAGGAATGGTCTACCCAATGTGGTGGAATTCCAGACTCCTCCCTTAATGTCATATAAAAGAGCACCTACATTGAAGGACAAGTTAGTGAGAGCTGACTTGGGTCCTTCACAGCCCCGTAATCTTATCTCTAACCGCCCATTTGGGACCTACCCCTGTATGAATTGTGCTAATTGTCATAGTATTATTAGAGGCCCAGTAGTGAGACATCCCCATTTGGGTACATCATTCAAAATTCATGGTCATTTTGATTGTAATTCCCGTTATGTAATCTATGCCTTAAAATGTCCATGTGGACTTCTGTATGTTGGACAGACAACTCAACCCATTAAGGCCAGATTGGCATCCCACAAAAGTACTATTAGGAATAGAAATAACGAATTATCAGTGTCGTCACATTTCTTATCTGCTGGTCACTCGGTCAGTCAATTGAAATTCCAGATATTAGAACAAGTGCCCATACCAAGAAGGGGTGGGGACAGGTTAAAAAAACTATTATATAGGGAGGCAGTATGGATAAGGAGATTAGATACCTTAGAACCCAGGGGTATGAATAGGGAATATGACATGCAACCATTAGTTTGATTAATCCTTTAATTATCCTATTCATTCTTTATTTTTATATCTTTTTATATTTGTATTTTTCTATTTTTATTTATTTTTTACTTTATTTTTTTATTTTATTTTATATTATATTTATTTTTACTACTTTGTTTATTTTGTTATTGATTAGGTTAGTTCCATTATGGTTGAAATATTTTTCTTGTTTAATCAAAAGGAACCTCTTATTCATCTTTATGTATTTACTTTAATCTTTGTTGAGATATTCCCCTCTGACCCCTATATATTATTTATACTAGTAACTACAGATGGATTTGTAACTACAGTGTTGTTAGTATTGTGGTTGTTTGTGTGGTGCTAATGTGTGGTGTTGTTTGTGTGGTGTTGTTTTGTGTGTGTGTGTGTGGTGTTAATGCATGTTCTTGTTTGTGGCGTGTGTTTTGCTTATGTGGTGTTAATGTGTGTTGTTGTTTGTGTGGTGTGTGTTTTTGTGTTGTTGCTTGTGTGGTGGTGTTAATGTGTGCTGCTGTTTGAGGTGTGTGTGTGTTGTTGTATTGTTGTTTGTGTGGTGCTAATGTGTGTGTGTGTGTGTGTGTGAGTGTGTGTGTGCGTGCGTGCGTGTGTTTACTGATTGTGCCTAGGTAGCAGAGGAAGTGGAAAGCCCAGGGGCAGATTTTTCATTTGTGGCCAGAAAGAGGGAACATACTCTCATACACACAAATGATGTGATGTATTTGACATGATAACCCCCCCCCCCCCCCCCCTCCACACACACACACACACACATGGATGTAGGGGGACTGGCGGTGGCGATGAGGCGGAGATGGAGGTGAATGGACTATCCTGGCCCCCTCTGGTTACATCAGAGCAGTCACATTGCAGCAGCAGCAGCAGCTCTCTGTTGTTCCCTCTCCTCAGTAGCATTCTCTCTGTGCTGCGCTCTCTGTGCTGCGCTCTCACAGGGAGACATATTACTGAGTGCCTAAAAGACAACAGCACAGGGGAGACACTTCTGCTGTCTGCAATCCACAGGGAGTCTCTATCTGTCCCCAGCTCAATCCTCAGCCTCTACACTCAGCATCCATCCTCTGCTCCCTCCAAACCATCTCTCCTCAGCATCATCCCCAGCTCCCTCCTCAGCATCTCTCCCCAGCATCATCCCCAGCTCCCTCCTCAGCATCTCTCCCCAGCTCCCTCTTCAGCATCATCCCCAGCCTGTACCCTCAGGAGGAGCAGCAGCCAATGCCAGGCAATGAAGTTTGGGATTAGCACCAGGCAGGGCATCTCCGGGACTGAGCCCAGCATCGCCCCCCACATGCCACTGCATCCTGCCCTCCGCTGACACCCTGGTAAGCATCAACATTTCTCTGTCATTCATTCTGTGTCCGCCTGACAGCGCCTCATCCACAGCCAGGAAAGAAAGCTATGTGTGGATAGAATTCATACAGACATGCTGCAACAGAGAGGGAGAGGGAAAGAGAGAGAGAGAGACATGCAGCAGCACTGGGAGCGAGAGAGACATGCTGCAACACTGGGAGCGAGAGAGAGAGACATGCTGCAACAGAGAGGGAGAGAGAGAGAGAGAGAGACATGCAGCAGCACTGGGAGCGAGAGAGAGAGGTAGGGAGAGACATGCTGCAACAGAGAGAGAGAGGGAAAGAGAGAGACATGCTGCAACACTGGGAGCGAGAGAGAGAGACATGCTGCAATAGAGAGAGAGAGAGAGAGAGAGAGACATGCAGCAGCACTGGGAGCGAGAGAGAGAGGTAGGGAGAGACATGCTGCAACAGAGAGAGAGAGGGAAAGAGAGAGACATGCTGCAACACTGGGAGCGAGAGAGAGAGACATGCTGCAACAGAGAGAGAGAGTGAGAGAGTGAGAGACATGCTGCAACAGAGAGAGAGCGAGAGAGAGAGAGAGAGAGAGAGAGAGAGAGAGAGAGAGACATGCTGCAACAGAGAAAGAGAGGGAGAGACATGCTGCAACACTGGGAGAGAAAGAGAGAGAGAGAGGGAGTGAGACATGCTGCAACAGAGAGAGAGGGAGTGAGACATGCTGCAACAGAGAGAGAGGGAGTGAGACATGCTGCAACAGAGAGAGAGGGAGTGAGACATGCTGCAACGGAGAGAAAGGGAGTGAGACATGCTGCAACAAAGAGAGGGGGTGTGAGACATGCTGCAACAGAGAGAGAGAGAGAGGGAGAGAGAGACATGCTGCAACAGAGAGAGAGAGGGAGAGAGAGACATGCTGCAACAGAGAAAGAGAGGGTGTGAGACATGCCGCAACAGAGAGAGAGGGAGGGAGACATGCTGCAACTGAGAGAGAGGGAGTGAGACATGCTGCAACAGAGAAAGAGAGCGAGTGAGACATGCTGCAACAGAGAAAGAGAGCGAGTGAGACATGCCGCAACAGAGAGGAATAGGGAGTGAGACATGATGCAACAGAGAGAGAGAGAGAGAGTGAGACATGCTGCAACTGAGAGAGCGAGTGAGACATGCCGCAACTGAGAGAGGGAGTGAGACATGCTGCAACAGAGAGAGAGAGAGAGAGAGAGAGAGAGACATGATGCAACAGAGAGAGAGAGAGAGGGAGTGAGACATGATGCAACAGAGAGAGAGAGAGAGAGAGAGAGAGACATGCTGCAACTGAGAGAGAGGGAGTGAGACATGCTGCAACTGAGAGAGGAAGGGAGACATGCTGCAACAGAGAGAGGGAGTGAGACATGCTGCAACAGAGAGAGGGAGTGAGACATGCTGCAACAGAGAGAGGGAGTGAGACATGCTGCAACAGAGAGAGGGAGTGAGACATGCTGCAACAGAGAGAGAGAGAGAGAGAGAGAGAGAGAGAGAGATGCTGCAACTGAGAGAGAGAGAGAGAGAGAGAGAGAGAGAGAGAGAGAGAGAGAGACATGCTGCAACTGAGAGAGGGAGGGAGACATGCTGCAACAGAGAGAGGGAGTGAGACATGCTGCAACAGAGAGAGAGAGAGGGAGTGAGACATGCTGCAACAGACAGAGAAAGAGAGAGAGAGAGAGAGACATGATGCAACAGAGAGAGAGAGAGAGAGGGAGTGAGACATGCTGCAACAGACAGAGAAAGAGAGAGAGGGAGGGAGACATGCTGCAACTGAGAGAGAGGGAGTGAGACATGCTGCAACTGAGAGAGAGAGAGAGGGAGTGAGACATGCTGCAACAGTGAGAGAGGGAGTGAGACATGCTGCAGCAGAGAGAGAGAGAGAGAGGGGGGGGGGGAGTGAGACATGCTGCAACAGAGAGAGAGAGAGAGAGGGAGTGAGACATGCTGCAATAGAGAGAGAGAGAGGGAGTGAGACATGCTGCAACAGAGAGAGATAGAGAGAGAGGGAGTGAGACATGCTGCAACAGAGAGAGAGAGAGAGAGAGAGGGAGAGAGACATGCTGCAACAGAGGGGGGGGGGGGGTAGGGAGACTAAAGGCCCATACACACAGGCTACAACTGTTGCTGGAAAGTTGAAACACATGGCGCGCGCATGTTGCGGCAACAGGTCCTCCATGTGTATGAGGCGCGCGCAAGCAACTGTTGCTAATCAGAGCTGTCTCCAGGCGATTGACTTGTTCAATCCCCGGCAACAGCTGTTGCAGCAACCGTCCCTAGTCTCAAGTTGGTGCAGTCGTGTGTATACTAGTCTCTAGCAACTCTTGTGAGTCCGACAGTTCATTGAACCTGCGACAGAAGTTGCTGAGCAACAGTTTCTGCTATGTTGCAGACAGGTTGTTGCCGCGTGTATACAATCGTTGCTTGTATACAACTGTCGTTGCTGGAGACTTTCAACTGTTGCATTTCTCCATGCAACTGCAGACATCCGTGCCTCATGTGTATGTAGCCTTAAAGGACAACAGAAGCTAGATGGATATGGAGGCTGCCATATTTATTTCCTTTTAAACAATACTGGTTGCCTGGCTATCCTGCTGATCCTCTGCCTCTAATACTTTTAATCATAGATCCTGAACAAGCATGCATCAGATCAGGTGTTTCAGACGTTATTGTTACATCAGACAAGATTAGCTGCATTCTTGTTTCTGGTGTGATTCAGTCACAACTGCAGCCAAATACATCACTAGGGCTGCCAGGCAACTGGTATTGTTTAAAAGGAAATAAATATGGCAGCCTCCATATACCGCTCGCTTCAGTTGTCCTTTGAATTGAACCTAAAGTAAAGAAAAATAATGCCCATTTACTCACCTTCCAGCCCCTCAAAGCACAGGGCCGCGCATCCAGCGTTACAGGGGACAGCAGAGGAATGGCTGAGCGCGAGATGATGGCGAGGGACAAGGAAGACTTCAGGGGGTTGGAAGAAGCCCCATGAAAGTAAATGGGCATTACCCTCTTTCACTGAAATTAAGACATCCTCTGAAAGTAAGCTCTAGCAGGAATTTTGAGCATGCTTGATATATAAGCCCTAGCAGCAGTAAGGGGGAAAAGTATGCAATGTGTGATATTACTGAAGTCTATAGTCTTGTGGGCAGAACCAGGTCTCCATCATTGGGCCAATCACTGCACTAGCTGCTACTCAGCGAGTGCAATGATTGGCACAATAACAGAGCCATTGTCCCGCCTGCAAGACCATCGGCTCCAGTGGAAACACAAGTTGCCGTACTTCTTCCCCATAGGCTGAAGCTCGGGGACACAACGGCATGGAGCTGGGGGTAAGAGGAGGTGCAGGGGACAGTGGGGGACACAGGAAAACGTCAGGAGGACATGGGGATAGTGAAAGACACAGTGGAGGACATAGGGGACACAGAAGGATAGAGGAGAGAAGGACACCAGGGGGACACAAAAGGTACAAGGGGGACACAAGAGGTGGATCCAGCAGAGGAAGAGGCAGCACAGTGGGGGAGGCAGGAGGACACACATCACAGGAACTTGTGTGTTCATTAAAATATAAGACATCCCCTGAAAATAAGCCCTAGCACATCTTTAATGCAAAAATTATTTTTGGGGGCAACACGGTATGTACAGTGTCAAGTAGACAAATAACTAGGCTGTGTTCCTTTTTTTCTTTCTCTGCCTGAAAGAGTTAAACATCAGGGGCCTGATTCACAAAGCGGTGCTAACAGTTAGCACCGTACCGTGGTGAAAAGCCCTTTATCACGCCTAAACTCTGTTTAGGCATGATAAGTTTAGGTGTGATGAGTTTAGGTGTGATAAGTTTTTAGGTGTGATAAGTTTAAGCACCAACTGGGCTAGCACCGCAGTGCACAGCTGATCAAAAGTTTTGCGCTAGCAAAGTCTGGTGCACTTCGCATAGAGTTTAATGGCGCTGCTTTGCGTGCGGGACTTTGCGCGCAATCTAAACTTATCTAAACTTATCATGCCTAAACTTATCATGCCTAAACTGAGTTTAGGCATGATAAAAATGGTTATCACGCCTAAAGTCTTTAACTGGGTTATCACCGCTTTGTGAATCGATCCCAAGGTAAGCGAGTGGCAGTCTCTGTCCGAGTCGGGAGTGGGTCAAGCTATAGCCCAACCCTCACTGATAAGGAATTACAACCATAAAACATTTCTCTAGCAGAAAATGACTTCTGCAAGCAGGAAATAAATAAAAAAGGGTCAATAGTTCATAGATTTTAGCTCTTGTTATGCTTAAATACAGCTGTTTATCTCATCAGTTAATTTTTTTCACCTCACACATTGATTTTCCCTGGCAGATTTAAATACTGTGATTAAATCCACCAGAAATCTATAGCAGAACATGCCACATAGATCCTCAATTTGATTTTTTTTTTCTGATCGTAAACTAACTGCAGTGTTTGCCGATCTATGTTTTCTCCAGTATGTACAGTGTAAGCTGTTACTCTGTGCCTGTACTGATAGTAAACTAGCTGCAGTGTGTGCTGATCTCTGCTACCTTCAGTATGTACAGTGTAAGCTGTTACTCTGTGCCTGTACTGATAGTAAACTAGCTGCAGTGTGGGCTGATCTCTGTTACCTCCAGTATGTACAGTGTAAGCTGTTACTCTGTGCCTGTACTGATAGTAAACTAGCTGCAATGTGTGCTGATCTCTGTTACCTCCAGTGTATGTGCAGTATAAGCTGTTACTCTGTGCCTGTACTGATAGTAAACTAGCTGCAGTTTGTGCTGATCTCTATCCCCAGTATGTACAGTATAAGCTGTTACTCTGTGCCTATACTAATAGTAAACTAGCTGCAGCGTGTGCTTATCTCTGCTATCCCTAGTATGTATATGTGTGCCTATACTGCTATTAAACTAGCTGTAGTGTGCTGATCTCTGCTGCCCTCAGTATGTACAAGCTGTTACTCTGTGCCTGTACTGATAGTAAACTAGCTGCAATGTGTGCTGATCTCTGCTACCTCCAGTATGTATAGTATAAGCCAGTGATGGCTAACCTTGGCACTCCAGCTGTGGTGGAACTACAAGTCCCATGAGGCATTGCAATACTCTGACAGCTCTAAGCATAACTCAGGGAGGCAGAGTCATGATGGGATTTGTAGTTTTGTCACAGCTGGAGTGCCAAGGTTAGCCATCACTGGTATAAGCTGTTACTCTGTGTCTGTACTGATAGTAAACTAGCTGCAGTGTGTGCTGATATCTGTTACCACCAGTATGTACAGTATAAGCTGTTACTCTGTGCCTGTACTGATAGTAAACTAGCTGCAATGTGTGTGCTGATCTGATCTCTGTTACCTCCAGTATATACAGGATAAGCTGTCACTCTGTGCCTGTACTGATAGTAAACTAGCTGCAGTGTGTGTGCTGATCTGATCTCTGTTACCTCCAGTATGTACAGGATAAGCTGTCACTCTGTGACTGTACTGATAGTAATCTAGCTGCAGCATGTACTGATTTCTGCTATCTTCAATATGTACAGTATAAGCTGTAAAGCCTCCTACACATGCCTGATTAAAGTCGGCGGAGGTGGCCAATCATGACCGCCTCAGCTGATAGCCAGGCGTGTGCACAGAGGCCCCTGACCAGCTAGAGCACTTGGCAAGTGATCCACCCACCGGATCAACTTGGCCCGACGGCGGCTAACTTCTTTGGAGACGACACTCCCCTGCCTGCCGCGTGATGTCACACATGTTGCGCCATTGTCCCTGTACCCCTTGGATAGCAACAGAACGTGTTGTCAACTACACAGTTGCTGATACGTGTCTCTGTACAGGGTTGCCCAGCAATGGCAGTTGTTCAGTCAGGGGTGTAGTATATGTACCTTTACTCTAGGCCTGCACTGATAGTAAACTAGCTCCAACATGTGCTGATCTCAATTGCCCCCGGTATGTAAGGTATAATCTGTTACGCTGTGCCTGTACTGATAGTAAACTAGCAGCAGTGTGTGCTGGTCTCTGCTAACTCCAGTATGTACAGTATAAGCTGTTACTCTGTGCCTGTACTGATAGTAAACTGGCTGCAGTGTGCGCTGATCTCTGCTGCCTCCAGTATGTACAGTATAAGCTGTTACTCTGGGCCTGCACTGATAGTAAACTAGCTGCAGTGTGCGCTGATCTCTGCTGCCTCCAGTATGTACAGTATAAGCTGTTGCTCTGTGCCTGTACTGATAGTAAACTAGCTGCAGTGTGCGCTGATCTCTGCTGCCTCCAGGATGTACAGTATAAGCTGTTACTTTGTGCCTGCACTGATAGTAAACTAGTTGCAGTGTGTGCTGATATCTGCTACCTCTAGCATGTACAGTATAAGCTGTTACTCTGTGCCTGTACTGGTAGTAAACTAGCTGCAGAGTGTGCTGATTTCTGCTGCCTCCAGTATGTACAGTACAAGCTGGTACTCTGTGCCTGTACTGATAGTAAACTAGCTGCACTGTGTGCTGATTTCTGTTACTTCCATTATGTACATTATAAGCTGTTACTCTGTGCTTGTACTGATAGTAAACTAACTGCAGTGTGTGCTGAGCCCTGCTACCTCCAGTATGTACAGTATAAGCTGTTACTCTGTGCCTGTACTAATAGTAAACTAGCTGCAGCATGTGATGATGTCTGCTACCTCCAGTATGTACACAGTATAAGCTGTTACTCTGGGCCTGTACTTATAGTAAACTAGTTTCACAATAGTTAACATGCCTATGCAGAACATTTTCAGCAAATACACATTATGGAACAAGTGGGCAGCATGGTGGCATAGTAGATACTATAGCGCTCTTGCCTTGCAGTGCTGGGTCCCCCTTTTCGAATCCCAGCCAGGGCACTGTCTGCAAGTATTTTATATATTCTCCCTGCGTCTGTACATACAAGTAAGTTAATTGGCTTCCCCCTAAAATTGGCCATTGACTATAATGGACACATGATTATGGTGGGATAGATTGTGAGCTCCTCTGAGGACAGTTAATGACATCACTATGTACTCTATGTAAATTGCAGCAGGTGTCAGTGGCCGGCCCGCTCATGAGGCGGGGTGAAACTTTTGCCTCAGGCGGCAAACTCCTAGGGGCGGCACTCGCCCGTCCGTGGGTGCGGGCGGCCGGCCGCCGAGCCGGAAGGGTAGCGGGCAGGACGGGGGTATTGGGCCTAGCGGTGGGGAGGGGGGTCGGACCCCCCCCTCCCTCGCCTGGATCCCCCAATCTGCGCTCCCCTCCAGCTGTAAATAGTTACCGGTAGGAAGCAGCCGATAGTAAGAGGCACGGGCGGGGAGGACTCACCTCTTCCGCGTTCCAGCGTGCGCTCCACTGACGTCACTTCCTTCAACGCCGTCCACTTACAATACAGTGGGCGGCGTTGCAGGAAGTGACGTCAGTGGAGCGCATGCTGGAACGCGGAAGAGGTGAGTCCTCCCCGCCCGTGCCTCTTACTATCGGCTGCTTCCTACCGGTAACTATTTACAGCTGGAGGGGAGCGCAGATTGGGGGACCCAGGCGAGGGAGGGGGGGGGGGGGGTCCGACCCCCCTCCCCACCGCTAGGCCCAATATCCCCGTCCTGCCCGCTACCCCTCCGGCTCGGAGGGGGGGGGTGGCAATTTTTTCTAAATTTGCCTCAGGCGGCAAAAAGTCTAGGGCCGGCCCTGTGTCAGTGCAATATCCTATACAATAAAACCTAACTGTCCCTGTGTCATCCACTTTCCCTGTCTGTCCGTCCGAAGCTTTTTTTGTACTGTGCATGTGCGCAGTACAGAAAGCCGTTGGGACAGGAGGTGAGGCCAGGGAGCAGGGGGCGGACGTGTGCGTGCGGTTAAATAACTACCAAGAGCCCGTTTTTAACGGGCTTAGGTAGCCTAGTAAATAGTGCTGCTCGGATACCCCTTTTCAAAATCCGGATCCTAATCGGATATCCAAGTTCAAAATTCATCCGACTCTAGTATCCGGGATATCCGGCCGGATTCGGATATCTGGATAGAAAACCCGGAAGTGGCCTTTAAATTGCTTTAAAAATGCTTTTTAGAGTAAATGAGGCATAAAGCATCATTGTTTTTTAAAGGGAAACACTAATTGATGATGTGGGGACTTAAAATCCCCCCCCCCAAAAAATGTCTGTCAATTACCATCAGGCCTAGGTTCCAGACAGCGGTCGTGCAGCCCACATTGTGTCCAAATTCCAACCGCATAACTGGGACATGACAGTTTTCAGCCAAGACACCTCCAAAAAATTACGCAGCAATTGTGCTTTGGGTTAAATATAGGTGGTATCAGCACAGCAGCAGTGGCCTGTGGCACCCTGGCGGTGGGAGCTGCACACGCAGCAGGAGCAGGGCAATGCAGCAGCTGTAACGTGTGCCAGGAGCATGCCGGACTTGGCACGTGTCACTTGGCACGTGTCAAGTGCCACATGCCAAGTGCCACGTGACATTTGCCACGTGACACATGCCACGTGCCGAGTGACAGTCAGACAGCACAGCAATTCTATAGAAAGCTAACACAGTAGTACTACTACTCTAACGACTACTAGCATTGACTGCAGTAGTACAGGACTAACTACACAATAACACAGTAATACTATTCCGTAACCTAACCTATACTGTAGCTAAGACTAATAGCTGGCCAGCAGGCAGCAGCTGGCCTGGTCTGTGCACAGCACACACACAGACACATAGCAGCTGCAGCAGCCCTGCAGCACAGCACACACTCTGACTGTCACACAATGAAATCAAGCTAATTAACAATACAACAATAGCGTAGTGATAGTGAAGGGGTTAATCACTGAGCACATTTAGGTTTATCACTGTGTACAGCACTTGCTAGGCCAGCAGCACTGCAGCATGTCTCTCAGTGACTGAGTCACACAGGACGAGTTTTCTCATCATGGCACCCACAGGGGGGCTGGCCAGGGTTCCCTTCTGTGATTGGGTGCCAGGGCTTAGGCTGGGAGCCCTCTGATTGACTCAATAAGGTCAGGTGGGGCTGGCCAAGGTACCCTTCTGTGATTGGTTGCTAGGGCTTCTGCTGGGAGCCCTCTGATTGGCTTAATGATGTCATCTCCTTAGTTACAGTATTCGGATCCGGATTTTCGCATGATATCCGCGGTTATCCAGGGTATGCGACCAAATATCCACAGACAGCTATCCGGATTTGGGCCCAGGTATCCGGAAAAAAGTTTGGATATCTGGGTTACCCGGATATCCGGATGAGCACCACTGCTAGTAAATACATAATATTAATAATATGGTAGAACATTATGACTGTGGTAAGATTAGATTGCGAGCTATTTTGAGGACAGTCTATGTACTCTGTAAAGTGCTGCAGAAGATGTCAGTGATATATAAATAAATAATAATAATAATAATAATAATTATATGGTAGAACATTAGGCTATGCATATGGTAGGATTAGATTGTGAGCTCCTCTGAGGACAGTCAGTGACATGACTATGTACTCTGTAAAGTGATGAAGAAGATGTTAGTGCTATATAAATACATAATAATAATATGGTAGGACATTAGACTATGACTATGGTAGGATTAGATTGTGAGCTCCTCTGAGGACAGTCAGTGACATGACTATGTACTCTGTAATGTGCTGCAGAAGATGTCAGTGCTACATAAATACATAATAATAATATGGTAGGACATTAGACTATGACTATGGCAGGGATTAGAGTGTGAGCTCCTCTGAGGACAGTCAGTGACATGACCATGTACTCTGTAAAGTGCTGCAGAAGATGTCAGTGCTACATAAATACATAATAATAATATGGTAGTACATTAGACTGACTATGGCAGAATTAGATTGTGAGCTCCTCTGAGGACAGTCAGTGACATGACTATGTACTCTGTAAAGTGCTGCAGAAGATGTCAGTGCTATATAAATACAAAATAATAATATGGTAGAACATTATGACTATGGTAAGATTAGATTGTGAGCTCCTCTGAGGACAATCAGTAACTTGACTATGTACTCTTTACAGTTCTGCAGACTATGTCACTGCTATAAAAATATACAATCAAAATATGGCAGAACATTATGACTATGGTAGGATTAGATTGTGAGCTCCTCTGAGGACAGTCAGTGACATGACTATGTACTCTGTAAAGTGCTGCAGAAGATGTCAGTGCTATATAAATACATATTAACAGTGGCATAGCTAAGGAGCTGTGGGCCCCAATGCAAGTTTTACATTGGGGCCCCCCAAGCACTCTATACATAACAATTGATACATCACACCAAAACCTGCCAATGGCTACTACAGTGTCAGAGATGCAAGAAGGGGATGGGAAACAGTGTGTTAATGATAACCACTATTCAAAGCATCTATAGAAGTGATTATTATGAGCAGAGGACCAATAGAGAGCTAATACTGCAGTTGAGGGAGGGCCCTTCGGGGCCCCTCTGGCCCAAGGGCCCCGATGCGGTCGCTACCTCTGCAACCCCTATTGCTACGCCCCTGCATATTAATTACAGTATATGGCAGGACATTAGACTATGGCTATGATATGATTAGATTGTGAGCTCCTCTGAGGGCAGTTAGTGACATGACTATATACTCTATAAAGTGCTGCAGAAGATGTTAGTGCTATATAAATACATAATAATAATATGGTAGGACATTAGACTATGGCTATGATAGGATTAGATTGTGAGCTCCTCTGAGGGCAGTCAGTGACGTGACTATGTACTCTGTAAAGTGCTGCAGAAGATGTCAGTGCTATATAAATACATATTAATTATATGGTAGGACATTAGACTATGGCTATGATAGGATTAGATTGTGAGCTCCTCTGAGGGCAGTCAGTGACATGACTATGTACTCTGTAAAGTGCTGCAGAAGATGTCAGGGATATAAAAATACATAATAATTTTTAATATGGTAGGACATTGGACAATATCTATGGTAGAATTGGATTGTGAGCTCCTCTGAGGACAGTCGGTGACATGACTGTGTACTCTGTAAAGTGCTGCAGAAGATGTCAATGCTATATAAATACATAATAATAATATGGCAGGACATCTGACTATGGCTGGGATTAGATAGTGAGCTCCTCTGAGGACAGTCAGTGACATGACTGTGTACTCTGTAAAGTGCTGCAGAAGATGTCAGTGCTATATAAATACATAATAATAATATTTTAGGACATTAGGCTATGACTATGGTAGGATTAGAGTGTGAGCTCCTCTGAGGACAGTCAGTGACAGGACTATGTACTCTGTACAGTGCTGCAGAAGATTTCATTGCTATATAAATACATAATAGTAAAATGGTAGGACATTAGGCTATGACTATGGTAGGATAAGAGTGTGAGCTCCTCTGAGGACAGTCAGTGACATGACTATGTACTCTGTAAAGTGCTGCAGAAGATGTCAGTGCTATATAAATACATAATAATAATATGGTAGGACATTAGGCTATGACTATGGTAGGATTAGAGTGTGAACTCCTCTGTGGACAGTCAGTGACATGACTATGTAAAGTGCTGCAGAAGATGTCAGTGCTGTATAAATACTAAAATACTAATAATGAATAATAATAATATGTTCTACTGATGAGTCATTTCTTAACGTAAATTGCAGTGTCATGTCATCATCTAGAAAGCAGTGAATGTAAGCATAGCGCAGCATTTATCAGAATTTCTATAGAAAGTGGTGTGTGGGCACATTAGCGTTATGCGGTGGTATCAGCGGTTATTGTTCGGATGGTGAGTAAGTCCTCTTTCTAGTAGAAGTCAGAGTGGTTTAATTATCGTGTGATGGGGGCTGGGTGACAACCTCCGGGGCGCTGTGACATTGAGATCCGCCGTACACAATAAGGGCGCGAGTCAGTCTCGCCGAATGGTGACAGCGCTCCCGGCAGAGCAGCTTATTAACCGTTGTATAACCAGAGTTCAGCGCACAATCTGCAGGCGACAAGCAGCGGTATTCACAGGAAAATACTGTCTGCAATATATTCCTAATTTCGCTTCTTTCTGTTTCCAAGCCATTCATGCGTTACTTGTGACAGATAATGCCATTATGTGTCCATTTCAGTAATCATTATTTTACAGAACCCCTGAGGTGAGAGGGGTATGGAGGCTGCCAATATATTTTTAAGTATTTATATAGCTCTGACATCTTCCGCAGCACTGTACAAAGTACATAGCCATGAGCTCACAATCTAATCCCTACCATAGTCATATGTCTGTGCATGTATCATACTCTACGGCCAATAGGGGGGCAATTAACATATCTGTATGTTTTTGGGATGTGGGAGGAAACTGGAGTGCTTGGAGGAAACCCACACATACATGGGGGAACATACAAACTCCTTGCAGATAGTGCCCTGGCTGAGAACGAATCGGGGACCCAGCGCTGCAATGCGAGAGCATTAAACACTAAAAGACACACAAAAGTTTACTTTCCTAAAACAGAAAGAATTTGCGATAATTCAGGTTGGGGTGAGCTTGAGATGTCTCCCAGAGCAACACTGCTGAATATATGCAAATTAACCATTCTACCCTTAGAAGCTAAACACACCTCCAGAACCGCTGGAATGCAATGATGTGTCAGCTTGTTAATATGTACAGAGCCATAATAATCCAACATGCATACAGACTGTTTCGGATTGTTTGATCCTCATCAGTGCATGGGATAGATTAATTTGGCTCTATGGAGTAGGGCTTGTGAATCCGAGAGGCACAGACTAACCAGCAAGCTCATGGTGACCCAAAACTCATTGGAGTGTGTAAGGGACTACAATGGTCCTAAAAGCCCCCTTACTAAGATGTTAAGAAAAACAAAAGTTTGCTTTCTTAAAACAGAAAGAATTTGTGATAATTCAGGTTGGAGTGAGCTTGAGATGTCTCCCAGTGCATCACTGCTGAATATATGCAAATTAACCATTCTACCCTTAGAAGCTAAACACACCTCCAGAACCGCTGGAATGCAATGATGTGTCAGTTTGTTAATTTGTACAGAGCCATAATAATCCAACATGCATACAGACTGTTTCGGATTGTTTGATCCTCATCAGTGCATGGCATGGATTAATTTGGCTCTATGGAGTGGGGCTAAAAGACATACACTTATATAGTGCTTTTCTCCTGGCGGACTCAAAGCGCCAGAGCTGCAGCCACTAGGGCACGCTCTATAGGCAGTAGCAGGAAGACTTGCCTAAGGTCTCCTGCTGAATAGGTGCTGACTTACTGAACAGGCAGGGCCGAGATTCAAACCCTTGTCTCCCATGTCAGAGGCAGAGCTCGTAACCATTACACCATCCAGCCACTATGCCACTGTGCTGCCGTATTTCCTGTTAAGCAATACCAGTTGCTTGGAAGTTATGCTGAGCTCTTTGGCTGCAGTAGTGGCTGAATCACACACCTGAAACAAGCATGCCGCTAATCCAGTCAGACTTCAGTCGTAGCATCTGATCTGCATGCTTGTTCACAGTCTATGGCTAAATGGGAAGCGGGAAATTTGGGCGCATGAGGCAGGTGGACAAAAAAGGCGCCGTCATTGACTCTCATGTTAAATATCGTTTGATGGGCGTCCGATGGGAAATTTGGGCACCTGGTGAAAAATAACATTTTTACTGGGTGCCCGGCGAATAATAACGTTTACAAACATACTTACCATATAATAACGTTTACAAACGTTCTTACCATAGATATCGTTTCTATCTACAGAAAGTTACATAACTAAAATAATATTTAGTGGAATAGTGGAAAATACAGAATTCCTCAAATAACTAAATATATGGATTTAAAAAATAATTTAATAAACAATATGGGAGTCTTAGTGTTACATAGTTACATAGTTATTTTGGTTGAAAAAAGACATACGTCCATCGAGTTCAACCAGTACAAAGTACAACACCAGCCTGCTCCCTCACATATCCCTGTTGATCCAGAGGAAGGAGAAAAACCCCAACAAGGCATGGTCCAATTAGCCCCAAAAGGGAAAAATTCCTTCCTGACTCCAGATGGCAATCAGATAAAATCCCTGGATCAACATCATTGGGCATTACCTAGTAATTGTAGCCATGGATGTCTTTCAATGCCAGGAAAGCATCTAAGCCCCCTTTAAATGCAGGTATAGAGTTTGCCATAACGACTTCCTGTGGCAATGCATTCCACATCTTAATCACTCTAACTGTAAAGAACTCTTTCCTAAATAAATGGCTAAAGCATTTTTCCTCCAGGCACCACCTGGTTAGGCACCACCAGGGGGGTCTTAAGGTTAGGCAAACTTGGAGAAGCCAAACACGGAAGGCTGCTCATTGCGGCCTTCCGTGTTACTTTTGGCCGCCGGAGGCGATCAGAAGAACGCCTCCGGAGCGCCATCTAGTGGGCTTTCATGCAGCCAACTTTCAGTTGGCTGCATGAAATAGTTTTTTTTTTATTTAAAAAAACCCTCATGCAGCTGCCCTGGCGATCTTAATAGAACGCCAGGGTGGTTAAAGGGGAACTTCAGCCTAAACAAACATACTGTCATTAAGTTACATTAGTTATGTTAATTAGAATAGATAGGTAATATAATTTTTTACCTCCCCTGTTTTAAAAGAACAGGCAAATGTTTGTGATTCATGGGGGCTGCCATCTTTGTCATGGGGGCAGCCATCTTTTTGGTTGAAAGGAGGTGACAAGGAGCAGGAGACACAGTTCCAACTGTCCTGTGTCCTGATAACCCCTCCCAGCTGCACACGCTAGGCTTCAAATGTCAAATTCAAAATGTAAAAAAGAAAAAATTTGCACCAAAACAGCAGAACGAGAGCAACAACATCAGAAATCCCATCATGCTTTGCACAGCATCAGGGGAAAAAAGCCCGGGCAGTTTTCTTCTGTGCAGCTAAAAATGAGGCTTGGATAAGAGAAACAAAGTTTTGATGCTGTGAATCTGTTAAAGAAACACCAGGCCTTTTCAGTGCTGCTGAGTCGATTTTTAGTCCGGAGGTTCACTTTAAGGATAGGTAGAGGGAGGGTTCTGTGTGAGAGTAGGGTTAGGTTTATTTGTAGTGAAATGTTAGTAATATTTACAATTTTTTTACTACAGTTATTACGAATGTGCTTATACTGTATTTAAACGTCCTTATAAGAAACGATAAATGAAGGCTATACATAATATAAAATTATAACAATTTTCAGTGTTATAAACAATATTTTCAGATTTTACTACATGAAGAAACAATAAAAGAAGGTTATACACAATATTATACAATTATACATATATCATCATTTTCATTGTTATAAACAATATTTTCAGATTTTTATTACGACAAGAAACTATAAAATATGGTTATTGACAAAATCATTACATTTCGGCTACACCACCTTTTTTCCAGGCGCCCTTTTTTGATGTACGCGGCTAAATGTATTAAAGGCAGAGGATCAGCAGGACAGCCAGGCAATGTGCATTTTTAAAAAGGAAGTACATATGTCAGCCACCATATCCTTCTCACTTTAGGTTCCCTTTAATTAGCAGGTTGTGAACAGAGAAAGATGGAGGAACGTATTTGCACCTATCCATTCTAACGTTATACTTTTAGTATAGGGTTATTAGCGTCAGGACGGGGTATGCTAGGGAATCTGGGTCACACTGATGGGGGGGGGACTTGACAATAAACACTGAACATATAACATTCCCACAGAACAGAACTCACACCAATTAACAGGATGTATTAACTGCTCTGTGCTGCACTGTTCTGTATCCCAGCAAATGAATCAGAATCATTCATTTCGCCAAGTACAAATGGGGGTTTCTACCTGGGATTGGTTTTGGCTCATACACAGGTTCTGGAAGGATGGGGGGGAGAATGTCCAAAACCAAGAGCCGAGGCTGCCATACTTACTACGACGCCCACCAGTCACACCATTTATTATCCCTAAGGAGACATCGGGGACAGAGGGAGGAGAAGGTTCAGCAGTGATGACCTAGTTTTTCATGAAAGAATCCTGTGGTGATAAGAAATGATAAGAAATTCCAACTATAAAGCAGGCCATACACTGGCCCGATTTGCGCCCGTTTCGACAGCAGATTCGATCACTGGGATCGAATCTGCTGCCAATCGTTCACGCTACACGCCGAATTTCGATCCATTTCGTCCGATCCCGTCGATCGTGCCGTGCGGAAAATAACCGTCGATCGCCCGCGGGTAAAGAGCGCATCGCTAGCGGCGTTCGAGTGCCCGACGACCGACGCAATAGAGCCCGCATACATTACCTGCTCCGCCGGCGCGACTCCAGTCCCCCGGTCACCGCTGCTCTGTCTGCGCTCTGGTCTCCAGGTCCGGCATGCCTCACTTCTTCTAGCCCGGCAGGAAGTTTAAACAGTAGAGCGCCCTCTACTGTTTAAACTTCCTGCCGGGCTAGAAGAAGTGAGGCATGCCGGATCTGGAGACCAGAGCGCAGACAGAGCAGCGGTGACCGGGAGACTGCAGTCGCGCCGGCGGAGCAGGTAATGTATGTGGGCGGGCGGGGGCAGCAGCAGCAGCACCACCACAACAGATTGTGAACGGTTTCAGGCTGAAATCGGTTCACAATCTGTTTGCTGTAAAGGTAGCCATACGATCCCTCTCTGATCAGATTCGATCAGAGAGGGATCTATCTGTTGGTCGAATCTGATGGCAAATCGACCAGTGTATGGCCACCTTAAAACACTTTCCTAGCAGAAAGTGGCTAGCAGGAAAGAGATAAAAATGGTCAATAGTTCATAGATTTTTAGCTCTTGCATACTTCAATGAATGTGTCATTGAGCAAAAACAATAAAACAGTTAAAACTTAAAAAGTAGATTTAAACATAAAATAAAACTGTGGAATATCTTAAAAAAAATAATTTTTAGGAGAAGGAAGAGAGATACAATCGTTTATTTCATTAGTTTATTTTTGCCTCGGGTGTCCTCTAAGTAGTGTTGGGCGAACATCTAGATGTTGGGGTTCGGGCCGAACAGGCCGAACATGGCCGCGATGTTCGGGTGTTCGAGCCGAACTCCGAACATAATGGAAGTCAATGGGGACCCGAACTTTCGTGCTTTTTAAAGCCTCCTTACATGCTACATACCCCAAATTTACATGGTATGTGCACCTTGGGAGTGGGTACAAGAGGAAAAAAAATTAGCAAAAAGAGCTTATAGTTTTTGAGAAAATCGATTTTAAAGTTTCAAAGAGAAAACTGTCTTTTAAATGCGGGAAATGTCTGTTTTCTTTGCACAGGTAACATGCATTTTGCCGCCATGCAGTCATAAATGTAATACAGATAAGAGGTTCCAGGAAAAGGGACCGGTAATGCTAACCCAGCAGCAGCACACGTGATGGAACAGGAGGAGGGCGGCGCAGGAGGAGAAGGCCACGCTTTGAGACACAACAACCCAGGCCTTGCATGAGGACAAGAAGCGTGCGGATAGCATGTATTTTGCCGCCATGCAGTCATAAATGTAATACAGATAAGTGGTTCCAGGAAAAGGGACCGGCAACGCTAACCCAGCAGCAGCACACGTGACGACACAGAGCACAATGCTATACAGTGGTTGGTGAGCGGTGTACTACTGTTCCCAGCAGCGACACAGAGCACAATGCTATACAGTGGTGGGTGAGCGGTGTACTACTGTTCCCAGCAGCGACGCAGAGTACAATGCTATACAGTGGTTGGTGAGCGGTGTACTACTGTTCCCAGCAGCGACACAGAGCACAATGCTATACAGTGGTTGGTGAGCGGTGTACTACTGTTCCCAGCAGCGACACAGAGCACAATGCTATACAGTGGTGGGTGAGCGGTGTACTACTGTTCCCAGCAGCGACACAGAGCACAATGCTATACAGTGGTTGGTGAGCGGTGTACTACTGTTCCCAGCAGCGACACAGAGCACAATGCTATACAGTGGTTGGTGAGCGGTGTACCACTGTTCCCAGCAGCGACACAGAGCACAATGCTATACAGTGGTTGGTGAGCGGTGTACTACTGTTCCCAGCAGCGACACAGAGCACAATGCTATACAGTGGTGGGTGAGCGGTGTACTACTGTTCCTCCCAGCAGCGACACAGAGCACAATGCTATACAGTGGTTGGTGAGCGGTGTACTACTGTTCCCAGCAGCGACACAGAGCACAATGCTATACAGTGGTGGGTGAGCGGTGTACTACTGTTCCCAGCAGCGACACAGAGCACAAAACTATACAGTGGTGGGTGAGCGGTGTACTACTGTTCCCAGCAGCGACACAGAGCACAATGCTATACAGTGGTTGGTGAGCGGTGTACTACTGTTCCCAGCAGCGACACAGAGCACAATGCTATACAGTGGTTGGTGAGCGGTGTACTACTGTTCCCAGCAGCGACACAGAGCACAATGCTATACAGTGGTTGGTGAGCGGTGTACTACTGTTCCCAGCAGCGACACAGAGCACAATGCTATACAGTGGTTGGTGAGCGGTGTACTACTGTTCTCAGCAGCGACACAGAGCACAATGCTATACAGTGGTTGGTGAGCGGTGTACTACTGTTCCCAGCAGCGACACAGAGCATAATGCTATACAGTGGTTGGTGAGCGGTGTACTACTGATCCCAGCAGCGACACAGAGCACAATGCTATACAGTGGTGGGTGAGCGGTGTACTACTGTTCCCAGCAGAGACACAGAGCACAATGCTATACAGTGGTGGTTGAGCGGTGTACTACTGTTCCCAGCAGCGACACAGAGCACAATGCTATACAGTGGTTGGTGAGCGGTGTACTACTGTTCCCAGCAGAGACACAGAGCACAATGCTATACAGTGGTCTTTGAGCGGTGTACTACTGTTCCCAGCAGAGACACAGAGTGGCAGTAAACACAATGCTATACAGTGGTGAGTGAGCGGTGTACACAGAGTGGCAGTAAACACAATGCTATATAGTGTGGGTGAGCGGTGTACTACTGTTCCCAGCAGCGACACAGAGCACAATGCTATACAGTGGTGGGTGAGCGGTGTACTACTGTTCCCAGCAGCGACACAGAGCACAATACTATACAGTGGTGGGTGAGCGGTGTACTACTGTTCCCAGCAGCGACACAGAGCACAATGCTATACAGTGGTTTTTGAGCGGTGTACTACTGTTCCCAGCAGCGACACAGAGCACAATGCTATACAGTGGTTGGTGAGCGGTGTACTACTGTTCCCAGCAGTGACACAGAGCACAATGCTATACAGTGGTTGGTGAGCGGTGTACTACTGTTCCCAGCAGCGACACAGAGCAAAATGCTATACAGTGGTTGGTGAGCGGTGTACTACTGTTCCCAGCAGCGACACAGAGCAAAATGCTATACAGTGGTTGGTGAGCGGTGTACTACTGTTCCCAGCAGCGACACAGAGCACAATGCTATACAGTGGTGGTTGAGCGGTGTACTACTGTTCCCAGCAGAGACACAGAGTGGCAGTAAACACAATGCTATACAGTGGTGGGTGAGCGGTGTACACAGAGTGGCAGTAAACACAATGCTATATAGTGTGGGTGAGCGGTGTACTACTGTTCCCAGCAGCGACACAGAGCACAATGCTATACAGTGGTGGGTGAGCGGTGTACTACTGTTCCCAGCAGCGACACAGAGCACAATACTATACAGTGGTGGGTGAGCGGTGTACTACTGTTCCCAGCAGCGACACAGAGCACAATGTTATACAGTGGTTGGTGAGCGGTGTACTACTGTTCCCAGCAGCGACACAGAGCACAATGCTATACAGTGGTTGGTGAGCGGTGTACTACTGTTCCCAGCAGCGACACAGAGCACAATGCTATACAGTGGTTGGTGAGCGGTGTACTACTGTTCCCAGCAGCGACACAGAGCATAATGCTATACAGTGGTTGGTGAGCGGTGTACTACTGTTCCCAGCAGCGACACAGAGCACAATGCTATACAGTGGTGGGTGAGCGGGGTACTACTGTTCCCAGCAGAGACACAGAGCACAATGCTATACAGTGGTGGTTGAGCGGTGTACTACTGTTCCCAGCAGCGACACAGAGCACAATGCTATACAGTGATTGGTGAGCGGTGTACTACTGTTTCCAGCAGAGACACAGAGCACAATGCTATACAGTGGTGGTTGAGCGGTGTACTACTGTTCCCAGCAGAGACACAGAGTGGCAGTAAACACAATGCTATACAGTGGTGGGTGAGCGGTGTACACGGAGTGGCAGTAAACACAATGCTATATAGTGTGGGTGAGCGGTGTACTACTGTTCCCAGCAGCGACACAATGACTGGGGGGACCCTGGCTAGCCTGGCTGGAGAGAGAACTACCCTGCCTGCCTACCCAAAGCTAAACCCACAGACAAATGGCGGAGAAATTACGTGGATCGGGTATTTATTTACCCGAACCACGTGACCCGTTCGGCCAATCAGAGCGCGTTCGGGTCCGAACCACGTGACCCGTTCGGCCAATCACAGTGCTAGCCGAATGTTCGGGGAACGTTCGGCCATGCGCTCTTAGTTCGGCCATATGGCCGAACGGTTTGGCCGAACACCATCTCGAACATCACCCGAACAGGGTGATGTTCTGCAGAACCCGAACAGTGGCGAACACTGTTCGCCCAACACTACCTCTAAGGGGCCCACACAGTGGTCGATTTCACCCATCGATCGATTGATTCTATAGAATCATTAGATCAGAAATCGATTCTTTCAAATCTATCAATCGATTTGTGGCGGATTTCGTTCGATTTCGATGGATTTGATCTATCTGACAGGATGGAAAATCTACGTCGATCTGCTCCTGGCAGCAGATTGATGGCCCATAGAGTTGCATTGGATCTAATGGTCCAATAATGCGTTTAGATAGATTTCATGCTGAAATCTATTGGAAATCTGTTCCTAGTGTGTGGCACACATCAGATAGCTTCCTGACAGATTCCACTTGGCAGGTATCTGACAGAAATCTATCTGATGGTTGAATCTGCTGCAAATCTATAAGTGTATGGCCATGGATCTGCTACCAGCAGCAGATCGACCTAGATCTTCCATCCTGTCATATAGATCAAATCCATCGAAATCGCTGGAAATCGGCCACAAATTGATCGATCGATAGATGTGAAAGAATCGATTTCTGATCAATTGATCGATTCTATAGAATTGATCGACCAGTGTATGGGCCACTTTACACTTTAAGTGACAAAACAATAGGCTCTGTACAGCGCTGTCAAAGATGTTGGCGCTATATAAATACTAAATAATAATGATTGATAGATAGATAGATACATCATGGATAGATAGATAGATAGATAGATAGATCATGGATAGATAGATAGATAGATAGATAGATAGATAGATAGATCATGGATAGATAGATAGATAGATAGATAGATAGATAGATAGATCATGGATAGATAAATAGCTAGATAGATACATGATAGATAGATAGATTAGAAAGTCTATAGATAGATAGTTAGATAGATAGATCATGGATAGATAGATAGATGATAGATAGATAGATAGATAGATAGATAGATAGATCATGGATAGATAGATAATGGATAGATAGATAGCTAGATAGATACATGATAGATAGATAGATAGATAGATAGATAGATAGATAGATCATGGATAGATAAATAGCTAGATAGATACATGATAGATAGATAGATAGATAGATAGATAGATTAGAAAGTCAATAGATAGATAGATAGATAGATAGATAGATCATGGATAGATAGATAGATAGATAGATAGATAGATAGATAGATAGATAGATAGATAGATCATGGATAGATAAATAGCTAGATAGATACATGATAGTTAGATAGATAGATAGATAGATAGATAGATTAGAAAGTCAATAGATAGATAGTTAGATAGATAGATAGATCATGGATAGATAGATAGATGATAGATAGATAGATAGATAGATAGATAGATAGATAGATAGATCATGGATAGATAGATAATGGATAGATAGATAGCTAGATAGATACATGATAGATAGATAGATAGATAGATAGATAGATAGATCATGGATAGATAAATAGCTAGATAGATACATGATAGATAGATAGATAGATAGATAGATAGATAGATAGATAGATAGATAGATTAGAAAGTCAATAGATAGATAGATAGATAGATAGATAGATCATGGATAGATAGATGATAGATAGATAGATAGATAGATAGATAGATAGATAGATAGATAGATAGGCAGATAGATAGATCATGGATAGATAGATAGATCATGGATAGATGGATAGATAGATAGATAGATAGATGGATAGATAGATAGATCATGGATAGATAGATAGATAGATAGATAGATAGATAGATAGATCATGGATAGATAGATCATGGATAGATAGATAGATTGATCATGGATAGATAGATAGATAGATAGATAGATAGATAGATAGATAGATCATGGATAGATAGATAGATAGATAGATAGATAGATCATGGATAGATAGATAGATACATCATGGATGGATAGATAGATAGATAGATAGATACATCATGGATAGATAGATAGATAGATACATCATGGATGGATAGATAGATAGATAGATAGATAGATAGATAGATACATCATGGATGGATAGATAGATACATCATGGATAGATAGATAGATAGATAGATAGATAGATAGATACATCATGGATAGATAGATAGATAGATGGATGGATAGATAGATAGATATTTGTATTTAGAGTAAATGTCTATTCTTGTTCTTGGTTGACGCTTTTCTGACTTTATTCACCTGGGCCGGTCTCTTGTTATTTCTAGAGATTTTCCCGTAATTGATCCGCCGCCGGCCTGCCAAGGCTCTACCTGCCAAGTGAATTCTGTCTAATATTAACGCTGATGAAATCAATGGCTCCTTGGGTAGAACGCTGGGAATAATCGCCTCCTCTCACTTTTACTGCTTCGCCTAATGAATCTCATTATCTGCTAATCGTACTTAAGTATGTGAGAGGCTGTTGTTCATTACTGGAGGATAATGTCTGAACTCCGGCCACCGTCTCTGCGCTATTAAAGGGGCGCTGCCCGTCACCCGAGATCTACTAAACAAACTGCCCCTCACATGAAGCTGGGTCATTGCTTGTACTTTTCATGGACAGCTCAAGTTCATACTCTAAGGCTTTGTTCACATCTAAAATCGGAATCGCTGACGGCAACGATTTTCGATTTTTTTAGTGTTTTGTTGAGATTTTTTTTCCCTCTCTCGGCGCTCCACTGCCTGATACGATTTTGTGTAAAGCGCTTTTGCAGAGCGATTCCGTTATTTCACTTCCTGACATTAGACAGAAAGTGAACTATTTGACCTGGAAAAGAATACGAATGCAATCGCCAGATAAAAAAACAACGATTTGTGAGCGTTTTGCATTTTATCCTACACCTTCCATTGTAGCAAAATCGCCCCGAAAATGGTCTATGCAGCGCTTTGCTGAGCAGAAAGCGGATGAAACTCGCTGATATGAACTATCCCATAGGGATTCATTGCACTAGCCATTTTAGGGCGTTTTTCAAAGTTGTCGGCGCTCAAAAAAAGGCGCAAAACGCCCTAGGTGTGAACAAGCCCTAAGTATATCAATCAGTGACCCCTTCCAGCGGCCCATAGGTCCTAGGTGGTCCTTGATTATCCTAGGTGGTCACTGATGGTCCTAGGTGGTCACTGATTATCCTAGGTGGTCACTGATGGTCCTAGGTGGTCACTGATTATCCTAGGTGGTCACTGATGGTCCTAGGTGGTCACTGATTATCCTAGGTGGTCACTGATGGTCCTAGGTGGTCACTGATTATCCTAGGTGGTCACTGGTGGTCCTAGGTGGTCCTTGATTATCCTAGGTGGTCACTGATGGTCCTAGGTGGTCACTGATTATCCTAGGTGGTCACTGGTGGTCCGTGGTGGTTATTGATGGTCCTTGAAAGTCACTGGAGGTCCTTGGTGGTCACTGGAGGTCCTTGGTGGTCACTGGTGGTCCTTGAAGGTCACTAGATAAAAGGTGGCCATACACTTATAGATTTGCAGCAGATTCGACCATCAGATAGATGGTCGAATCTGACAGGAATCTATCTGATGTGTGCCACACGCTAGGAACAGATTTCCAATAGATTTCAGAATAAAATCTATTGGAAATCTATTGAAAATTGATCTAAAGGCATTATTGCACCAATGTAAAGGGGCCCATACACTGGTCGATATCAGCCGTCGATGGACCGATCAATCAGTAATCGATTGCCGATTTCCGTCCGATTTCGATCGATTTGATCGATCTGACAGGATGGAAAATCTAGGTCGATCTGCTGCTGCCAGCAGATCGATGGCCCATAGAGTTGCATTGGATCTAATGGTCCAATAATGTATTTAGGTTGATTTCCAATAGATTTCATTCTGAAATCTGTTGGAAATCTGTTCCTAGTGTGTGGCACACATCAGATAGATTCCTCTCAGATTAGACTTGTCAGGCATCTGACAGAAATCTATCTGATGGTCAAATCTGCTGCAAATCTATAAGTGTATGGACATCTTTACTCTATGGCTCATCGATCTGTTGTCAGCAGCAGATCAACCTAGATTTTCCATCCTGTCAGATAGATCAAATCGATCGATCGGCCGCTTGAATGTGCATCAATTTGCAATCGATCAATTGAACGCTGAAGTCGACCAGTGTATGGGCCCCTGAAGGGAGGACTTATTACATCTTTCACTGATAACAGGCATTTACATATCTCCAGACACTTAAAGAGGAACTCCAGTGAAAATAATGTAATAAAAAAGTGCTTCATTTTTACAATAATTATGTATAAATCATTTAGTCAGTGTTTGCCCATTGTAAAATCTTTTAAACCCCTGATTTACATTCCGACATTTATTACATGGTGACATTTTTACTGTTGGCAGGTGATGTAGCTGCTGCATGCTTTTTTGGCAGTTGGAAACAGCTGTAAACAGCTATTTCCCACAATGCAACAAGGATCACAGACAGGAAACAGCCAGGAGTAGCACGGTCCTCAGAGTTTCTTGTGGGAGGGGTTTCACCACAATATCAGTCATACAGCGCCCCCTGATGGTCGGTTTGTGAAAAGGAATAGATTTCTCATGTAAAAGGGGGTATCAGCTACTGATTGGGATAAAGTTCAATTCTTGGTTTCTCTTTAGGGCTCTTTCACATCAGAGCTTGCGTTGGAGAACGCTCAACGCATACGTTTTGTTGTATGCCTTTTACTGCGTTTTGATATGCGTTGCACTGCAGTGAGTGTGCGTTTTTAATCCGTTTTCAATCCGTTACTGCACATAGAAAAACGCAGGTAATTTTTTTTTCTTTTAGTTGTCAACTTTCTACATTGTTCCTCTGTTGCATTCTGGGACTGATTGCCTGCGTTACCGGATTAAAAACGCGCATAGTGTGCGTTTTACATTGACTAACATTGTAACGCATAAAGCTAGCGTTGGCCAAAAAACTGCGCCTGGGTGCAGTGGAACGCAACGCACAAAAAGGCTGCGTTATATGTGAAAGCTAAAATGAAAGTCTATGGACTTTCATTTCACCTTGGGTAACGCAAACTTTATCCTTTGCGTTGAAACGCAGAAAATCTGCCCTAATGTGAAAGAGCCCTTAAAGGACCACTATTGCGAAAAATGTAAAATATTTAAAATACATGAAAACACATAAATAAAAAGCACATTTCCATCAGTAAAATGTGCTATAAATTAATTTTCTCCTATGTTGCTGTCACTTACAGTAGGTAGTAGAACATTGACAGAACTGACAGGTATTGGACTAGCCCATCTTCTTATGGGAGATTCTCACGGTTGTAAAAAAGCACTTTCTGAGCTGCAGTTATTCAGTCTAATTCCCAGAATAGTGTGCAAATAGGTGGTGGTGGTGGGGAGTCTGCATCTTTGTATAGATCCTTTCCAGGGAGTGCTTTGTAAAGAATAAATGAAATGCTGAGAATCTCCCATGAAGAGATGGACTAGTCAAAAACCTGTCAGTTCCATCAGATTTCTACTAACTACTGTAAGTGACAGCAACATAGGAGAAAGTAATTTATAGCTCATTTTACTCTTCTACTTCTTATTTGTATATGTTTACATGTATTTTAAAGCGGAATATAACCCTGCATTTCAACTTTACTCTAAAACATTATTTACAGCATATTATATGCAAAAAGCATTTTTTTTACTAGACCAGCATTGGAAGGGTTAAGGCCCCGTTCACACTGCACGCGTTTCCAGTCGCGTTTTGGAAAAGCGTGCAGGTGGCCGACACGCACGACATCAGACATTGCATAGAGTGCAATGTCTGATGTTCACACTGCATGCGTTCCGGACCTGTGCGGTCCGGGAACGCATGCTGCACGCATTTTTTGTAAAAACGCGTGGCTGTCCCATTCACTTTCAGTGAATGGGACAGCCACGCAACGCACAGAGACGCACATGACGTGCGTTCCTGTGCGTTGTGTTCTGAACGGAGCGCGCCTGCGTTCTGTGATGTGAACGGGGCCTAAACACAGAGGTTTAAAGGTTTAAAGAGATATGCAGAAGTTCAGATTGTTACATTCTATTTAGTTATATGTATCTATTGAGAAATGTTACACACTCTTTGGCTGTCCTCCAACTCCTTCTCAGTCAGAGAGATGAGTCACATTCAACACTAAAGCTACGTACACACATGCGACAACGATCGTTCGTTGTCAACGACGAACGAACTTTTAATTGATGAAAGAACGACCGAAGTAAAGTTAGTTTTAAAAGGTGTGTAACGATCTGATCGTTAGAAGGAACGTTACATCACGTAAAAGTAACTATTGCGCCTGCGCATAAAAATGAAAAGTTCCATGGAGAAATAGTGAAATGCGCATGTCAAGCCTAGTACGAACGCTCGTTTCCAACGATGTACTACTTTTGCAAACGATCATCGTTGGGAAAAATCCGCCAAGCTAGATCATTCGTTTTGAACGATCTAGCTCGTCTGTCGTTAGACTTCATGGTCGTTGGCTGCTTTTTTTCAAACGATCGTCGTTTAAAAGGATCGGGGAACGATCATTTCAAACGACTATAGTCGCATGTGTGTACGCACCTTTAGATACATTTATGTAAACAAAATGTATCTATTTCAGCTTCGGATGCGTCTGCAGAAATCTCCAGGAACTTTAAAGCCCTGTGTAACCCTTCCAATGCTAGTCTAGTAAAAAAAAAAATGCTGGTTGCATATAATATGCTGTAAATAATGTTTTAGAGCAAAGTTGAAATGCAGGGTTATATTCCGCTTTAAATTCTACAGTTTTTCAAGTATCCGGATGACGTAATCATTGTAATGATGTAATCATTCTAGTGCTGCTGCACTATCCTAGCAGCTGGCTGGGTAAGTCTGGGTTCACATATGACATAGCGTGAAAGGCTGCGTTCTATGTCTATGTCATGTTTTATGTCATGTCTGCGTTCTATGTCATGTTTTATGTTAAGGTTGTGTGCGTTTTTACAGCGTTTTTGGTGCGTTTACGATGCGTTTTTCATGCACTTTGCGTGCGTTTTAATGCGTTTGCGGTTCGTTTTCCATGCATTTTTATATTTCCATTTATGCAACTCACTAGGAAGAAAACAGGAAGCGGAAATACAGCAAAAAAAAATATTTTTGGGAAAATGCAAAACGCATAGAAAACGCTATGTATCTGCATCACCATAGACTTTCATTATGTGCGGTTTGGCAGCGTTCCTGCATAATATGCAACACTACCAGCGTTTTTAAAAAAAGCAGGTTTAAAAACGCATAGAAAACGCATATGCGTTTTTATATGCATTTTTTCCTGCGGCCCATAGACTACCATTAGCAGCAAAAACGCAGCATTTTCCGCAACGCTAGCGTTTCTGCTATGTGTGCACCCAGGCGTATTGGGAGGGTCTAGTGTGGATTCCCGCGTATTCTGCCTGTTTGACCCACACTTCCCATAATTCCTAGCGGTGACTGTAAACTGCAGATACTTGCGTCACAATAGTAAATACCGATATCTGGTGCCTGTCTGCCGTTCCATTGGCCATTGACTGGTAACAGAGGGAGAAGGATTACATTAAAAAAACAACTGAAGTGAGAGGGAGAGGGAGGCTGCCATATTTATTTCCTTTTAGGTAATACTAGTTGCCTGGCTGTCCTGGTGATCCTCTGCCTCTAATACTTGTAGCCATAGCCCCTGAACAAGCATGCAGCAGATCAGGTGTTTCTGATATTATTGTCAGATCTGCCAAGATTAGCTGCATGCTTGTTTCTGGTGTGATTCAGACACCACTGCAGCCAAATAGATCAGCAGGACTGCCAGGCAACTGGTATTAGTTTACAGGAAATAAATATGGCAGTCTCTATATTCTTCTCACTTCAGTTGTCCTTTAATTACCTCCTATAGCTGTCCCAACATAGTAAGTGAAACTGTACTGATTTATTGGGAAAACACAATAGATGGAACAAACACAGAACAGTCTTGCATTAACATTTTGCTTAGAGTCCTTCCTTATCCCTTTTTCTAGCGGCTATTTGTAAAATATTATTTTGGGAAAGTTAATTAAAATTCAGAGAGAGAGAAAATGACAGAATTCAGTTTGTAAGAACTTTAAGAATATGTAGAATAGAATTAGCAAAGAGTAATTTCCCTGCCAGGCCGCGTCTGACCTATATTCAGTGGGCGACTCAGAATAGCTGCGCACGCAGGGAGCAGAACGCATCATATATGCAAGCTGCGCTTTTCATGTGTCAGAGACTATCGACCGGGCCGCGGGATCGATAGGAAGGCAGCTGACGTGCGGATCGGAAGAGCCTCCAGGCCCCTCTGACCTCTCCGACAAGTGTGAAGCGCTGCAGCTATGGCAGATCCATACAGATCGCCGTCTCTGGGGTCCCGACATTCAGCATCCCCCCAATCATGCTTCCAGCTGATATAAAGCACTAATAGGAGAATGGAATTGGGGGGGGGGTGTCAAAAAATAGCAGCACTGAATGTACAAAACATTTTTATAGATAGAAATCTTACAAATAGCATTTATCCCCCCCCCATTCCTCATTGCAAACATTCCGCTATTTACCATCTTTCGTGTTAAGGTGGCCATACACTTATAGATTTGCAGCAGATTCGACCATCAGATAGATTTCTGTCAGATGCCTGTTTTGTATGTATTTTCGCCATACTTGTGGTGTTTTGCTTCACTCTTTTACTATTTATCTTTTACAATTTTGTATTTTTGTACTACACTATTTATTGTTTATAGATCCATTGTTAATGGTACTTGGTTTGCACTATGCACTTAGCACTATTAACACTTTGTTCCCTCTTTGGGGGCCCTGCATATATTATTGTTCTATGATATAATTCTGGTATTTTTGCCCTACCTCCATGATATGTTTGCTTTTAAGTGTTTTTATGTAATGTTTCAAATAAAGATGTGATATATATTTTGGCCCTAATCAGTTTGGTGCGGTTTATTGAGGTGGTCTTTTGTTGCAGTTTGTTTCCCACCATTCTGCACATTCTGAGTGATTTACTAGGCTTAATTATTTAATCTGTGATACTTATTTTCTGTGGTTTTACCTCACAATTTTGTAGACTAAGGCTACGTACAGACATGCGATAACGATCGTTCGTAAGCAACGACGAACGATCAATTAAGGAGAGAAATGAAAAGGTCGTTAGTAAAGAGGTGTTGAAAGTGGCAAACGATCAGATCGTTTCCGAACGAACGATGCGGAAGTGACGAACGTATGATGCAGCGCATCTATTATGCTAAACGTTATTCAGATCAATGAACCCGGAACGAACGTCATTGTTAATGGCCAGTAGGAAAGAGGAAGTTGCGTACAGATTATATATATATATATATATATATATATATATATATATATATATATATATATATATATATATATATATATATACAGAGGCGTAGCTAGGCCCTTCAGCGCCCGGGGGCAAAGACAGTTTTTGCGCCCTCCCCCATGGTAAAACATGCGTCGCCGTGCAAGAAATGAGCATGGTCATACAGCAGATAGTGGCCATAGTCATGGGTGGAGCCAAATGCACCGGACGTTAGCAGTGGTGTAATGAGACCTGCCAAGCAAATCGTTGGATTAAGATCCCTTTCCTTTAAACCATACAATATCCCTACAAAGCACTGCAGAAGAGGCCACCACTATATAAATACATAATAATAATGTGATAGGACATTAGACTATGACTATGGGAGGATTAGATTGTGAGCTCCTCTGAGGACAGTCAGTGACATGACTGTGTACTCTGTAAAGTGCTGCAGAAAATGTCAGTGCTATATAAATACATAATAATAATATGGTAGGACATTAGAGTGTGACTATGGTAGGATTAGAGTGTGAGCTCCTCTGAGGACAGTCAGTGACATGACTTTGTACTCTGTAAAGTGCTGCAGAAAATGTCAGGGACGCCAAGTGGATGAGCTTTTTTACATTTTTTTTTTTTGCTGACAGAGGATTGGGGGGAGAGCGAGTGAGAGAGGGGAAGAGAGAAACGAGAGAGGGCAAAAGAAAGAGGGGGAGAGAGAGAAAGAGGAGGAGACTAGAGAGGGGGGGAGAGCAGAGAGGGGGGGGGGGGGGTAAGAGAGAGAGGAGGATAAAGAGAGAGAGGAGGGAGAGAAGGGGAGAGAGAAAGAGATGGAGGAAGAGAGAGAGAGAGGAAGAGGGAAAGAGAAAGAGGAGGAGAGAGGAGGGAGAATGAGAGAGAGAGAGACAGGAGGAGAGAGAGATGGAGGGGGAGAGAGAGAATGTTGGAACACCGGCTGGGAGAAAGAGAGTGGGGAGAGAGAGACACGTGTGTGAGACTGTGTCCACTCTGCTACCTGCTTCCACACAGAAATTCAGCAAGTCGTCTGGGTTTGGATGACCTCTCTCTTCTCTTGACACATGACACTGCTGCCTGGGGGGGGCTGGGCTGCGTCAGCGCTATTTTTCACAGTGTGCACGAACACACCACACAGGGTAGGAAGAAATGATGGCAGACCTGTACTCTCCTCTCCCACACATTCCACCTAAAGCAAGTGCTGGCTACGCTGATCCCAGGTCTCTGCATTCTTCGTTCCTGGCTATCCAGCCCAGGAATGTGTACAGCTGACAGGCAATACAGCCTTTCAAATCTCGCTCCTACCTCATTCCCCACCAGCCTGCGAGGGTACACAAACAGACAGGAGGCGGGCAACACTCTCTCCTGAATGGCTGAAAGTGTCCCCTAAAGCTGCCAATCTAGGAAGAGTCAGAGGTATCGGAGTCGGCGCCTCTGCAGGGAATTTTACCATTATACCGGTGTCGGCTTTGTGTAACATTTTCCGGCTGGGTGGCAACAACTTGGTGGCATCCCTACCTGTCACCTAGTTGGGCTTAGGTGGCTGCTGGTTCCGCTGTACTTTGTCCATCTCCGCCCCCTCCACAGTCGCACTTCTTGCCTCAGTGCCTCGGCTCCTCCTCACCATCTCTGACTGGCTGCCGCTGCTGCTGGCCCTGCCTGCGTTCCACTCGTGGCTATTATACATGCTGCGCAGCGGCAGCGGCTTGTGACCTCACACAGGAAGAGCAAGGCAGCCGCAGCACTGCTGCGGCAGACAGATGAGATTAAAAAAAAAGACGTGGCTGGGCGCCCTTAGGGAGTCAGCGCCCGGGGGCACATGTCCTACCCCGCCCCCCCCAAGCTACGCCCCTGCATATATATATATATATATATATATATATATATATATATATATATATATATATATATATATATATACACACACAGAGAGAGAGATATAGATAGATATATCTCTATCTATGTCATCATATATCTATATATCTATATACATCTATATATATCTATATACATATATCTATATACATCTCTCTGTCTCTCTCTCTGTCTGCGCATGTACGGTACTTAACGAACGATCGTTTTTGTAACGATCAGCATACACACGTACTTTTGCTAACGATCGTCGTTACAAAAAATCCGCCAGGACGGATTTCCAGTTTGCAACGACTTCAGTCGCTGATCGTTACCCTTAACGATCGTTAGCGGTTATTTTGTAACGATCGTCGTTATAAACGATTGTTAGTCGTTCATTACCAACGACTTTAGTCGCATGTCTGTATGCCCCTTAAAGGTGGCCATACACTTATAGATTTGCAGCAGATTCGACCACCAGATAGATTTCTGTCAGATGCCTGTCAAGTCGGAATCTGACAGGAATCTATCTGATGTGTGCCACACACTAGGAACAGATTTCCAACAGATTTCAGAATGAAATCTATTGGAAATCGATCTAAACGCATTATTGGACCATTAGATCCAATGCAACTCTATGGGCCATCCATCTGCTGGCAGCAGCACATCGACCTAGATTTTCCATCCTGTCAGATCGATCAAATCAATCGAAATTGGCCGCAAATGGATCGATCGGCCAATCAATCAGCAATCGATTTCCAGTTGATCAATCGATTTGATCGCATTGATCGGTCGATCGACGGCTGAAATCGACGAGTGTATGGGCCCCTTAAGTGATGGTGCTTGCCCATTCAAGTGTGTGATGGAGTTCTGTCAGATGCCTGTCAAGTCGAATCTGACAGGAATCTATCTGATGTGTGTCACACACTAGGAACAGATTTCCAATAGATTTCAGAAAGAAAACTATTGGAAATCTGTTGGAAATCGATCTAAATGCATTATTGGACCATTAGGTCCAATGCAACTCTATGCGCCATTGATCTGCTGCCGGCAGAAGATTTTCCATCCTGTCAGATAGATCAAAATCGAACGCAAATCGATCGATAGATTTGATATGATATATTTCCGGTCGATGGCTGAAATCGAACAGTGTATGGTCCCCTTTATATAATTGATGGGAGGGAGGGGAGTCCAGTAGGGTTGTAACTCTGTACCTATACTAATAGTAAAGTGTGTACTGATCTCTGTATGAATAATCCATGCCTTACCTTTTGTTCTCATTTTGCCTGAAACACTGATTATCACTCAGCCACGAAATAAAAAAATAGCATTACATTAAAAATACACTATCAAAACTACACAAATTACATTAAAAATACATTAATTCCTCCTGGCCCCTCCCCCACCCCTATAGTTACCAAAATAAAACATTTGTTAAACGAAAAAAAAAGAGAGAGAACCAAAGTGACTGCATTTAAACAAATGCATAAATCAATACCTTAGGGACTCTGCTTTTTTAATATACCATTAGGGTATATTACTGTTATTTTAGCAAATAATGTAATTATAATTGTAATTATTGATGGGGTACAGTCAGTAAACAAAAGACACAAAACAGAAAAAATACACCTTTATTTCCAAATAATACATTGCAGCCAAACATTGTACTAGGGACATAATTTAACCACATCAGGTTTTTTTCAAACAAAAACTATTCTCATACTTCAGTGCTCCTCCCATTCCTTCACTGATAACTTTATTGTTACTTATCTATCTTACTTACACTGAAATGATCTATATAATGTTTTTTTTCAACACAAATTAGGCTTTCTTTGGTGGTACTTTTTGCTAAGAATTATTTTATTTTATATGTATTGTAAAGGGAATAATAAGGGGGAAAAATCATTATTTCTCAGTTTTCAGCCATTATAGTTTTAAAATAAAATGTGCTTTGATACATAAAACCCAGACGTTTTATTTGCCCATTTGTCCCGGTTATTAAGTTTAAATTGTGTCCCTATTACAACGTATGGTAATAATATTTTATCTGGAAATAAAGGTGTATTTTTTCAGTTTAGTGATTTTTTAATGCTATGGGCCTGATTCATCAAGCTACTGCTAAAGCAGCGCAGCTTAAAGGGAACCAGAGATGAACATTTCACACAAAATAAACATATCAGTCGATAGCTTGTAAAGAATAAATGCTCTACCTGATAATTTTGCCGCTCTGGTGTGCCTTTTTTAGTGTTTTTTATCCATTATTGCTCCAGGAAAAATCCAATATGGCCGTCGGCTCATATCCCTTCTCCTTCCGGGTTATGAGTTGTTCTGGATGTGCTGTCTAGGCTATATGAGACTAGGCTGCTATCTAGGCTATATGAGAAAGGCTGCTGCACCCTTTCATCTGTGTGCTTTCATTTTGGTATGATGTGCAGCTGCCTGTAGGAAGTGTCTCTCATAGGAATGAAACTGCAGTCATCATCATTATTTATGCAGAGTGCACACAGAGCACACAGATCATATTGCAGCCCCACTTGTCTGTTTCAGAGCATCTCTCTCAGCAGGAGCAGCCCCTCCCATGTCATCAGAGCTCTCAGTGTGCAATGCAGCAAAGCTGAGCCAGGAGGGGGCAGGTTTGGGCTTGAAAAGACTCCACAGAAGAGTGACTCAGCTATAATGTTTCCATGTCAAACCTAGACTGAAGGCTCAGTTGTGGATTCTTATCACAGCTGATAACAGACTAATTAAGCAGATAATAATGAAACTAAAAGCAGGGTAGGTGTTTACTGTCATGTTCCCACTGATAAATATAGTAAAATACATGAGGGTGCTTCGCCTCTGGTTCTCTTTAATGTCCAGTAGTGCACGCTATGCACGCCTTACTTAGCAGCACTCGCAGCTATGTAGGAGCATACCTTCCCTTAGTTACACGCATTGCTTCCTTAGCAACGCATGTAACATTAACTGCGGGCGGTCCTGTGAAGTTTCGTTACCGCGATACTTCACTCGTGGCCGCTTCTATGTTAACTTATATTGTTGTCGCAACTATGTAAATTAAAGCAATAGCGGCCGCGAGTGTAATTATTAGTAAGTATTGCGGTAATAATACTTCACAGGAGCAGGACCGCCCGCAGTTAATGTTATGTGCCCTGCTATGTACACAAAGTTAAGGAAGGCACGCTCCGTACATTGCTGCGAGTGCTGCTATGTAAGGCCTGCATAGCGCGCACAACTGCACATTAAAGACCAGGTTATTTTTTTTTCAAAATAGGCCACTGCAGCTTTAAGGCCAAGCTGCAGGGCCACACAGTACAGCACACTAGTGATTCTCCCCTCCCCCCCCCCTTTTCTCCCCGCCAACAGAGCTTTCTGTTGGTGGGGTCTGATTGCCTCCCAGTTGTATTTTTTTTTTTTACAAATATTTATTGTATTTTTTTTTTTAATAAATTAACTTATTTTTTGTTTTGTTTGTTTTTCCCTCTGCCTCCCTCCCACCCCCTGCCAGCCAATCATAACGATCGGCTATCATAGGCCCTCTCTTGTGCCCCAAGTACAGCATTGCTGCAGATCGCAGTGCTGTACTAAGTAAAAAGACGGCGATTTTTGCCATCTAACTGTCTCCCAGCGGCAATCGGCGCTGGGAGACTGAAGGTGGAGCGGAGCTTGATGAATCAGGCCCCAGATCACTTATTGAAAAAATAACAGTAATATACCCTCATGACATACATACTGTATTAAAAAAAAGTCCCTAAGGTAACTATTTATGTAATTTTTTTCAAATGATGTAATTTTTTATTTTTTTAACAAGGGTTTTATTTTGGTTACTATGGGGCAGGGGTAAAAGGCATTAAAAAAAATTTATAAAAAAAAAAAATAATCATCATTTTTCTATGTAAAAGTATATTTGGATGTAGTTTTACTTTTTGGCCACAAAATGGTGCTAAACTAAGCATGTTCTATTAATAGAAACCCAGAGCTTGTGTCTGGTTGCTGCAAGCTCTGAGTCATTGCAGACATAGTGAACGGGGTTGGGAACAGCTGATTCCAATACCCTGATCACAGAAGGAGGGGATTGCGATGGTGGGGCAAACGGAAACAGCGCAGGGATCGCGAATGCGACGTTAAGTAAACAGTACACATATCTACGCCGCACGTGAATTATACAGGGGCGTAGCTATGCGTACCAAGGATCCTGAAGTAGTTAAATGTTGTGATAGCCGGGACAAATGGGCAAATATAATGTGTGGGTTCTATCTACAGTAGAATTGCTAATTTTTAAAGTAACGGAGGAATTTGAGAAATAGTATATTTTTTTTCATTTGTTTTTCCTTTAAAATGCATAGAAAATAAAGTAATTACAGAAAACAAATATCACCCACAAAAAGCCAATTTTGTGGCAAAAAACCCCCACAAGACGTAGATCATTTAGATGAGATACGCAGTGGTAAAGTTATGGCCAAATGAATGGGAGGAGCACTGAAATGTGAAAATGACTCTTGGCGGGAAGGGTAATTGGGCCTGTGGGAAGAAGAAGTGGTCAAATTAGGAAAATATGAAATATTATACCATTATTATTATTATTATTATTATTATTATTATCAAATGTATTTATAAATTGCCAACATATAACGCAGCACCAACATATCCAGCACTGTGTAATATGTTGACACTTTATAAATACATTTAAAAAGACTCTCTAACAAAATTTTCAGCCTTATTTTTTCTATCCTATAAGTTCCTATACCTGGTCTAATGTGGTCTAGATTACTGCAGCCTTTTCTAGTTGCACTGTCTCTGTAATATATCTAACATTCTATTCTTTGTCAAGCTTTGTCGACCCAGGGAGGAATGGGCTGCCTCTGTTGTGATGCATACAATCAATGCACGCCCCCTGCAGGCTCTGTGTGCTTTGTTTATTTCTCATGGACAGCTTGTCTGTGTCATGCAGTTTGTGAGGCTGAGGAGGGAGGGAGCTGCCTGTCACATGCTGAGAAACTGTGAGAATCCCAGACTGGAGTGCAGATAATTCAGTATGTAATAAGAACCTGTAGTATACCATAACATGATATATATATGTATATATATATATATATATATATATATATATATATATATATGTATATATATATATATATATATATATATATATATATATATATATATATGTATATATATATACGTATATATATATATATATATATATATATATATATATATATTTATATGTATGTATATATATATATATATATATATATATATTTCCTGGTTAGCGTTTTTTGTTTGTAAACACTGCCTAAAACTGGCGATTAAAAGCCAGGATCACGGCGGGGAGCTGCGGAAACGGCATAGAGGGATCCAGGAGATCTCAGAGACTGGATTGGTATCTTTTTTATTGTGCAAATCGGACAGTACAGATTCTCTTTAATAATAATTGCATTGAAAATGTGACATTTGTCCTGAACGCCACCTGCTGGTTAGCTTAGAAAGTACAAGTACATGCGAGATAAACTGCTTAGAAGAGTTATCGGTCACAGAATTCCCCCGGTTTATCTCGTGATCCCCGTCACCCGCAGGCTGGTCTTATTGTATTTATGTGTTTATTTCCTGTGTGTCAGGTGACAAATGAAGCCACTACTGTGGGATTTTGCATAATTCAGTATGGATTGCGGTAATTATACACATTTCTTGCCTGGCCTGCGGTCAGCGGGGGGAGCTACGCTAGAGACTATAAACCGAGAGCTTCTCAGTGATCTATTGTGCCCCCCACAGCACAGGGGGCTGGTGGTAATAAAAATAACATGTAAATAAGCAAGCAAACATACGCAGCATGCCCCTCCCCACCCTTACAGCTGCTAAAGGCTCACACACACAATCCTTCAAAACAAACGACTCCTTGTTCATTGTTTGAAAACAGAGGCACCAGAAAAGTATGACATATATTAAAACCAGTTTAAAAACAAGGAAACATGACAGATTCGCATCAATTTAACCACTTCAGGATTCTCGGTGCGTATATGTACGCCCCTGAATCCTGAAGTGTATTCCATGGAAACGGCCGCTCGTATGAGCGGCCGTTCCATGTCAGTTCACGGAGGGTGTCTCCGTGAACACCCTGCGAGCCGATCAGCGGCTCGCAGGGTAAATGTAAACACACGGGGAAGATCTTCCCCGGTGTTTACATATATACGGCGCTGCGCAGCAGCGCCGTAGAGGAGATCGGCGATCCCCGGCCTCTGATTGGCCGGGGATCGCCGGCATCTGATAGGCTAAAGCCTATCCCATCAGGCGCAGGACGGATCACAGGGGGAGGGAGAGGGAGGGAAGGGGAAGGAGGCCAGGAAGCGCTGCGGATGGGGGCTTTGAAGAGCCCCCCCCCTGCAAGCGCAAGCAGCCGGCGGCGATCAGACCCCCCCAGCAGGACATCCCCCTAGTGGGGAAAAAAGGGGGGAAGTCTGATCGGCCTGGCTGCAACCTGATCTGTGCTGTGGGCTGGAGAGCCCACACAGCACAGATCAGCACAAAATAGCGTGGTACAGAAGTGGTTAAACACAAATTGTTTATTTCTTACTCCAAAAATGGTTGCACTGCGTTTCCTGGGTCTACACAGCCCGCTTCCTCAGGGAAGGTACAAAAGGAGCAACTAAAAGAGAAAGAAAAATACAAAAACTTCCCCTCCCGCTTCTTGACTCCTCGTTCAAATTTCAGGATATAAACAACGGCAACAGTTTGCGGGCATTGGAAACGACTGACATGATGGATCACTTCGCCAGATAATCATTCATCGTCACAAGCAAGTGCTGAGCTATGACCGATTATTAAACGAAGCAAAGTCTACGGCTCTCCCCCCTAAATCCTGCGTCGTTTAATGATCTGATCGTTTTGTTTATCGTTTGTGGTCAGGGGCGTAACTAGAAATGACTGGGCCCCCCTGCAAACTGTGGATGGGGCCCCCTATTGCCATCCCCCCTTTCTACAAAACTTTGTATGATTCGTTATCAGTGGCAGATGCAGTCATTACAACAATTGTGCAGAGAGCAGAAAGCTTTTTTCTCCATGCCCAGCCTCCTCAAGCATCACTACAGGACACAGCACTTGGGGAGGGGTAGAAAGGCTGGGGGTAGAACAGGCTGTACACAAGAGCCTGCTGTACACTGAATGGAGACTGTCTACAAATCTTTGTCTGCAAAACCTTGTATGATTCCATATCACTGGCTGAGCAGATGCAGTCATTAGAACAATTGTGCAGAGAGCAGAAGGTTTTTCTCTCCTTGCCCTCAGTTTTCAGTCTCTCAGGACGGGGCCCCCTGTGGCTTGCGGGCCCCCCTGCGGCTGCATCCCTTGCAGGGTCTATTGTTACGCCCCTGTTTGTGGTCTTCTAATGTCGTTCACATCACATTGCGTGGGTATCTTCAGTGATAGATCGTGGGACGATCCATCTTCTGGTAAGTATGTATTTTTATATGTGATAGGGTCGGCGGGTGGGGCAGAGCAGGATCATCCCCCAGGCAACTTAGGCAAGTGCTTGGGGCCCTAGTGGGTGTCAAGGAGCCCGCCTGCCACCTTCTTGGCCCCAACTCTACTACTTTGCTTAAGGCATTATTACATCTTATTCCATATATGGGGTGGGGTGGCTGGATTTGTGCCGCTGGTAACTTTTTATGGACTTTTATCCTTTGTAAGAAAAGTTATAAATTACAAATGACCGCCCTGCTCAATACCCGGCCCAAGGATGCCCCATAGAGATCTCATCTAAGGCTTCTAGCCAGCCTTTTGTCTTTTACACACCTCCCTCCTTTCCCTTTACACTAGTTTCGCTAAGTGAGATAATCAGCTTAAAGGATACCCGAAGTGACATGTGACATGATGTGATAGACTATTGGACATGTGTATGCACAGTGCCTAGCACACAAATAACTGTGCTTTGTTCCTTTTTTTCTTTCTCTGCCTGAAATAGTTAAATATCAGGTATGTAAGTGTCTGACTCAGTCCTAACTCAGACAGGAAGTGACTACAGTGTGACCCTCACTGATGAGAAATTATAAGGCCTCTTTCACAGTGGGACAATGCCTACTCCTTTCTCCTGATTGGCAGGGATGGTGAGTGGCAGTCTGACCACGCCTACTCCTTTGTCCTGATTGTCCTGATTGGCAGGGACGGTGAGTGGCAGTATGAGCAAGTTTCCTTCTGGCCACAGTCCCTCTCCCTGAAGACAGCGTAGTTTGGAAACAGTATGCTGTTGCTGTCGATTGTTGACTTTGTGTATATTAAGGTATTTACTGAATTTTTTTTAACGAATTAGCTTACGAGTGGCGGGCAGGATTTTTTGTATAAACTGCTGTAGAGGAGCTCTTCCTATTTCAGTCACTCAGCTGTAAATAGAATAGGAATTCTATGCTTGGAGTGGCGTCGTTGTTCTGCTGATCTGATGGAGAGACGGAACTGCGCACAATGCGCCCGAGAGCGAAGCGATCTTGCTAATAAGCGACAGAAATTCTTCCTACCATATCTTATCTCTCCAGACCTGACAGCACTATCCGGGCAGGAGAATAAATGCATATGACGGTTTCAGGCACAACGAATCCTTACATGTCGCCGTCCGTCACGCGATCGCTTAGAAATGGGTGCAAACTAGGCTGGAGACGCAGGAGAACATTCACCGCGGATCTCTGGGAGGCGGTGGAATTATAATAAGGCAATTTCACCGCTGTCAGAAGCGAAGCCTGTCCACCCCGCTTGTTACTTCCCGCTCGCAGTTAATAAGGAATGTCGAGCAAATCTGCGCGCTCTTAATAAACACGGAATGGAACAACAGCGAGGCGATAACCCGGCACCCGCTGTAAACACATTTTGAACGGCAGCGGCGGCAGTAAAGCGTGTTATCAGCAAAGCGTGGCGTGTTATCAGCAAAGCGCGCCGTGTTCTCCGCCGTGCCCTGGATGGCACGGAGCCGTGTAGCGGCGCAGGGGGATGTCACAGCGGGGTTGCGGTAGTTCAGAGTGGAACGACTTTATATTCAATCAACAAAGATAAACCAACCTGCGCCTGTTCAGACTCCGGAACTTTGCAGTTTGTTTGTGAGTGTTTTATCTTTTCATTCAAAGTGGTATGAAACTCAAAATGTCATCTCTGCTCTGAAAGGTTAAACTGAACATAAAAACACGTAGGGAAAAAAAAAACACTGGTATAAAGTCACTGGAGGGGTTAATTCATCACATGGAATTCGTCACTTGGAAGCTAAATCATCTTGGGGTTGATTCACTACAACAAATAGTGTGCCTTATCAGAGTTAACATGCCTTATCAGAGTTAACGTGCCTTATCAGAGTTAACGTGCCTTATCAGAATTCACATGCCGTATCAGAGTTAACATGCCTTATCTGAGTTAGCATGCCTTATCGGAGTAGCATAGCGAGCGCTACGAACGTATGGCTTCTAATTGGCAGTGACGAGAGCTCCACTCGTCCTGCCCTGAGCCCCTGCAGGTCCAATCACTTTAACCACTTAACGACCAGCTAACGCCGATAGGCGGCGGCTGGTCATTTGTGGTTTTGCATGGAAACGGCCGTTCGAGCGGCCTTTCCATGCCAGTTCATGGAGACTGTCTCCGTGAACAGTGTGCGAGCTGCCGATCGCGGCTCGCACGCATAATGTAAACACGCGGGGAAGAAATCCCCGCTGTTTACATCAATACAGCGCTGCTGCGCAGCAGCGCCATGACAGAGATCGGCGATCCCCGGCCTCTGATTGGCCAGGGGATCGCCGTCTTTTGATAGGCTGAAGCCTATCCGGCGCAGGATGGATATCCGTCCTGCGCACATCAGAGGGGAAGACAGAGGGAGGTAAGGGGAGGGAGCACGCAATATCGCTGCGGAGGGGGCTTTGAAGAGCCCCCCCCCCCCCCCGCTCGGCCACACGGAGCGGCGGCGATCAGACCCCCCCAGCAGGTCATCCCCTTAGTGGGGAAAAAGGGGGGGGAAGTCTGATCGCCCTGCCTTGCACACGATCTGCGCTGCGGGCTGGAGAGCCCACGCAGCGCAGATCACACAGAACAGCCCCGGTCCTTAAGTGTTTAACCACTTACCCCCGCACTTTGATTGGCCCAGTAGGTTGCCTGTCAAGTTTCCTGTTAAGTGACAGTCAGGCAGCCTGTGTTAGGCCAATCAAAGTGTGGGGATAATGTCCTATAAAGTGATTGGGCCCGCAGGGGGTTAGTGCAGGATGAGTGGAGCTCTCGTCATTGCCAATTAGCAGGCATAAGTTTGTAGCGCTCGTTATCCTACTCTGATAAGGCGTGTCAACTCTGATAAGGTATGTTAACTCCGATAAGGCGGGCAATTTGTTGTAGTGAATCAACCTCCTTGTGTTTAGTATTGGCAGATCAAACAAGCTAGAAAAGCTTCCCCTGTTTCCCTCCCCTTGGTGACTCTCACAGCCGAACATCAATCTTACAAGGATCATAAAACAAGTGGGGCTGCAAAACACCAGATCAAAGGGAGGAGGGACACCAGATCAGGGGGAGGGGTTGGTAATAGGGTACCCTTTGCAGCTCTGGGCCCCTCTGTCTGCAGTCACAGGGGCTGTTCCTTGATTGTTACACACCTGAAAACTGAATATCACTTTCATAGGAAACTCGGAAGACCAGGTGCACCAATTACTGTATATCAGAATTGTAACTAATACTAAGTAACAAAACACTGGCTGTATTCTGACTCTCAGCACCACGACTCAACAGCCTGGCACCATGGGGAACACCATAAAAGCTTTGGCAGGACTGTCTTACAGTGGCCACACACAATACAATAAAAAGATTTGATTTACCCATTTTTCTAAAAAAAAATTATCATCGCTACAGAAAAATCGTTTTTATTGTTTTTTTGGAATGGGATTAAGTTGATTGGGAGTGGCAAGAAATTCAGAATAATTTCAGAATATTGAAAGGGATCCTGAGCAGTGCGATAAGAAAGAAATCTGTCATTATATGTATACCAGCACTCTGTATTTCCAAAGAAAAACGCTCGAGATGACAGCGGGAAGAGCTGTCAATTACGAAACGGCCAGCGAGCCGATGTTTATATTTGAATATTGCAAAAATCTATTAACCCTTCGCACACTCACATGCAAATGTTCAAACAATTGCATTCACAGATTCACTCATCCAGGCACAACTGTTATCCCTACAGCTAAATTAAAAGCCAGGGTTTTAGTTCACAGAAGAATGCATTCTTATGCTTAGTCACCTATACTGCGCAGAAGTACCCAGGTAAACATAGGTGTCCTAACTCTGGCCCTGTAACATGCATAGTGCAGACATGCAAACACATTCATTGCATCAAACCTATCAATGGATTAGGAGCACACATCCTAACTTCCTCTCCTGGGAAAGACAGTGCATCTTACCAATCGCACAAGGGAGCTAATGTTATGTGTCCATGTGCACAATGCGCATACACCAGCATAAGCTGTCTGCATGCTGACAAACATACAGGGGAAGGGGGGAGTGCACCGAATTGGACCCTAGCCACAGGGGTCAATGATAAGAATAAACATACATATATCCAGGCACATCGCCTCTAGTTAGGACATTAAATAAACTTCTGCGCAGTATAGGTGATTAAGCATAAGAATGCATTCTTCTGTGAACTAAAACCCTGGCTTTTAATTTAGCTGTAGGGATAACAGTTGTGCCTGGATGAGTGAATCTGTGAATGCAATTGTTTGAACATTTGCATGTGAGTGTGCGAAGGGTTAATAGATTTTTGCTGTTTTCTAGCCACACCCCCTTCAGCACCTCCCTTTCCCTAATAATAATTTATTTATTTAATGTCCTAACTAGAGGCGATGTGCCTGGATATATGTATATATTTGAATATTGGTCTCAGTTTATTGTTCGGTTGGAGCACACAGTGCAAGGGCTGTGACAGGTAGGAATGCATAAGTACAGTAGCGCTGTGCGCACTGATAGAATTATGATATTATAGGCCAGCAAGATACAGGTGCCCCAGTATAGATATTCAACTATAGGTGGTGTACCGTATTTAGCCTGGTATAGTTGCCCCCAGCATAGGTAGCCTGTTATGGGTGGTGCACCAGTATAGGTTAGCCAGGTACAGGTGCCCCCAGTATAGGTAGCAAGCTATAGGCGCTCCAGTATAAGTAGCCAAGTATAGGTGGTGCCCCAGTATAGGTAGCTAGGTATAGGTGGTTCCAACCCCAGTATAGGTAGCCAGGTATAGGTGGTGGCCCAGTATAGGTAGCCAGGTACAGGTGGTGCCCTCAGTAAAGGTAGCCAAGTATACGTGGTGCCCCAGTATAGGTAGCCAGGTATAGGTGGTGGCCCAGTATAGGTAGCTAGGTATAGGTGGTTCCAACCCCAGTATAGGTAGCCAGGTATAGGTGGTGGCCCAGTATAGGTAGCCAGGTACAGGTGGTGCCCTCAGTAAAGGTAGCCAAGTATACGTGGTGCCCCAGTATAGCTAGCCAGGTATAGGTGGTGCCCCAGTATAGGTAGCCAGGTATAGGTGGTTCCAACCCCAGTATAGGTAGCCAGGTATAGGTGGTGGCCCAGTATAGGTAGCCAGGTACAAGAGGTGCCCTCAGTAAAGGTAGCCAAGTATAGGTGGTGCCCCAGTATAGGAAGTCTGCTCACACATCTGCTCCCATCAAGCGCTGATGTCACTCTTCTTTCAGTGCTGGAACGCGGTGTGCTGGTTAGTGAGCCGCAGCCAGCACATGCGGCCCTTCCAGCACTTTAGGGGGGCCCAGGGCCCCTCACTGCAGTGTCAGTTGTCCCCCCCTGATGGCTGCCCTGTGTGCAGATCTGAGATTGCGGTGGGGTTGGTATCTGGAAACTAGTGAGGAGATGTACACAGGAGAGAGATTGTGGAGAGCTTTGTAGGTCAGGGTTAAGAGTTCGAAATGGATCCTCTGGTTCATTGGCAGTTTGCAAGGAGGAGGGCACAGGCAGAACTCACTGGCAGGGCTGCAGCCTATAGGGGTGACAGTCTGTGAAACAAGAAGTGGACAGTATCTGGGCTTTATAATGTGACTGCTGTCCACAAGCAGTTTCTATCCAGAGAAAGAGCTGCAAATAGCTGGGTAAATGTTTGGAGAGGAACTTCCTGCTCTGCTGTTATTATGACATATGTGACCGCAGGGACTCTTTATCTTCTATTCAGACACTTCATGGCTGTTTTCGGTAATACAGACAGCAGACCGGCGTTGTCTCCCTTTAATAGAGAACCGTGTCTTTATTCTGCGAGACAAACTTTCCCTTTTATATTATATCAGAAGATTAAAGGATTTGAATCCGTAAAACCGCAGCTGCGGGATTAGTACATCAGCAAGGAAGCCGACCACTTTCACCGTATAGGAAGAGATTAAAGGATTTCCATCCAAGCGGCTTGACAGACGACATGAAGCCCGCTCTATATGCCGAGATGAGAACGTCTCCGAGTCTTCTGAACCTGACCAGGCCCCCCAATCCTCACCGAGTCTTCTGAACCTGACCAGGCCCCCCGAACCTCACCAAGTGCCCCAGAATCTGACCAGGCCCCCCCAGAACCTCACTGAGTCTTCTGAACCTGACCAGGCCCCCAAACCTCACCGAGTCTTCTGAACCTGACTAGGCCCCCTGAACCTGACTGAGCCCCCCAAATATAACAGAGCCGCCAGAACCTGACCAAGCCCCCTAAACTTCACCCAGTGTCCCGAACCTGACCAAGCCCCCCAAACCTCACAGAGTCTTCTGAACCTGACCAGGCCCCCCGAACCTCACCAATTCCCCCAGAACCTGACCAGGCCCCCCCAGAACCTCACCAAGTCTTCTGAACCTGACCAGGCCCCCCAAACCTCACCAAGTCCCCCAGAATCTGACCAGGCCCCCCCAGAACCTCACCAAGTCTTCTGAAGCTGACCAGGCCCCCTGAACCTGACTGAGCCCCGCAAACGTGATAGAGCCCCCCAAATATAACAGAGCCGCCAGAACCTGACCAAGCCCAGTGTCCCGAACCTGACCAGGCCCCCCAAACCTCACCGAGTCTTCTGAACCTGACCAAGCTCCCCGAACCTCACCAAGCCCCCCAGAACCTGACCAGGCCCCCCCCCACCCAGAACCTCACCGAGTCTTCTGAACCTGACCAAGCCCCCCGAACCTCACCAAGCCCCCCAGAACCTGACCAGGCCCCCCCCCCCCCCCCCCAGAACCTCACCGAGTCTTCTGAACCTGACCAGGCCCCCCAAACCTCACCGAGTCTTCCGAACCTGACCAGGCCCCCTGAACCTGACTGAGCCCCGCAAAAAGTGATAGAGCCCCCCAAATATGACACAGCTGCCAGAACCTGACCAAGCCCCCTAAACCTGACCCAGTGTCCCGGACCTGACCAGGCCCCCCAAACCTGACATAGCCCACTGAACCAGATCAAGCATCCCCCCGAGCCTGATCGAACCCTCCCAACCTTACCAAGCCCTCTGAACCTGACCGAGCCCCCCAATCCTGAATATGCCCCTCCAACCTCATCGAATCACTTCAATCTGACCGAGCCCCCTAAACTTGCCCACGCAGAGACATTGCATTTCTCATCTGTTCTCTCACCTGTTATTTTATGTATTATATGTTTAGAGTAAACCTGAGGTGAGACCTGTAAGAAAAACAGATACAGCAAAGTCCCAAATAACTGGAACTCAGGCAACCGGAAGTCTCAACTAACCGGCACACCTGAGGGGATAACGGGGGCAGTGTTTAGCTTTTAAGGGGTTTTGTGAGGGGTTTTGCTGGGCATTAAATACTTACCGAGTGTCCAGCAACTTCTTCTAACCTTCCGGTTGCTACTAGCAGCTTTCCGGCTTCTGTGCACAGCTCTCGGCGTGCAACGTGACCTGACGTGGGTCATGTGACATGCCGCCCGGGAGCCGTGTACAGAGGGCACCAGAAAGCCGACAGGAGTGACAGGAAGGTTAGAAAACGGCGCTGGACACTTGGTAAGTATTTGATGCTGCACAGTGGGAGAGCTGAGCTGCTGTGCCCTTAACTTATGTGTGATGCTCCTAACTGCCAAGTGACCACAGTACTCCACTAGCGCAGCCGCTACTATGTCAATCAAGGTGATAGCGGCCACGCTAATGGGGTACCACAGTGTGAGGGCTGCTGTGCAGGGGATTATGGGAGACACACAGCCCCTCTCTGTGATGGTGCGAGGGCTGCTGTGCAGGGGATTATGGGAGACATACAGCTCCTCCTTGTGGTGGTGTTATGGCTGCTGTGCAGGGGATTATGGGAGACACACAGCTCCTCCCTGTGGCAGTGGCCCAAGGCCCACTATCACCAGACCCGGTCCGTCCACAGCCACCCTGCATTAGAGTTTGCTGGTAGCAGCGGGCAGCCAGAGATGGACCGGGTCTGGCTGGAGGGGCAAATGACTTGTCTCTGAGCTGGATGAGAGTGCAGGCTGCAGGGGGCGGCATGGCTGATAGCTCCCTGTTTGTTCCTTGTCTGCCCTCACTTTACTGCTCCTCATTCAGCCGCCCCTAAATAAGGCTGAATTTCTGGTGCCCTAGGCCATGGCCTATATGGCCTTGCCAAAAATCCGGCCCTGTGTGCAGGGGATTATGGGAGACCCACTCAGGAACTATCCTATATAAATAGAAATGTAATTATTTTTTCCCTTTAATGGCTCGCCTAGGCAGCGGGATTACACGGTGGCTGCTCACGTCTGGCCGCGGTACGGCTGTAATTTAGCGCGGCTCATCAGTCGCTGCCGTCTCAGGATAATTGAATTAGAGTTGAGCGTCCGTCCGTTGTTTGCTAATTCATATTTGGGGGTTTACAGGCTGAGGGATAATACCGCAAAGTCACAGACGGCGGGCTTAACTGGCGTTCTAGAGCGTTGCCCGCCGCCCCTCGCCACGGCCGGGATTAAGGCTTAATCTCTCCTCTCTCTGCGGAGGCATCCCAGGGCTGCGACATCCTGCGCCAGAATCCTGAGAGCAGCAGCGGCCGGAGAGCCTCGAGCCGCTCTGTCATCATCGCTCGCCTCGCGCCCGCAGCCTTCCGCTCCATTACCCTGACAGACTCCATCCACCAGCTGAAGATCGCCTGTGCCAAGTGCTGGCCGGAGCACAGCGTGCATCACAGCCCGCCAATCTGTGCAGGAGCCGCACACACTCTCCTCTCCAGCTGCAGGCGCGCACACTCGCCTCTCCAGCTCCAGGCGCACATGCTCACCTCTCCAGCTCCAGGCAGACCATTCGCCTGTCACTCCACAGATCATTAGAGAGCATTCCGGCAGGTTCCGCTATCCCACAGCTCCGACAATTCTATATGTATAGAAGAGAAGGAGATAGTCGGCACTGCTTGCAATATAAAACCGCTCTTTATTTTTAGCTCAAATACATAAAAACAAGGGGCTTGATTCAGAAAGCCGTGCTAACTCATAGCACGGCCGCTCTATGCTTCGCACGCGGTTTACTACGCATAAAACTGTACGCGCGCTATAACAAACATTTGTGCGCAATGAAAAAATTATGTGCGCAATTTCACACAATCCACAATACAATCAAAGTTGCCGCCGATCTGAATTGATGCTCCAATTTCAATTTTCAACAGTATACAAAAAAGTCTATATTGATCAGCGCAGATGTCACTCCACAAACACAGATATAACCTTCAGTATCCACCACCACACCGATAGTGAACGTACTCACCAGCTCCTCTGATCATAAGAAATGATCATATACGCATGTTCAAACAAATCTCTGACCCTCTCATCAGTAATGCATTCCTCCTTCCTCCTCAAACATTTGTGGGCTTTCACACGCCAACACGCGCGCAAAAATACGTGTTGCGACACATGAACGCGTGCAAACGTTTTGTTAAAGCACGCGTAATGTTTTATGCGCGGTAGACCAAGAAGCCCAAGAAGAATAAGGCTAAATTGCTGCAATCGCATTTTAATGTAAGTCAGTGGAGGTGTATTCTTTAAATAATGAAAGCGAACCACAAAACGCTCTTTAGTGTGTAAGGGCCCTCAGACACTACTGCAGCCAAAGAGATCAGGAAAATGCCAGGCAACTGGTATTGTTTAAAAGGAAAAAAAAATGTGGCAGCCTCCATATCCTTCTAACTTGAGGTTCTTTTTAACTAGGGATCATGTGATTTAGGGCTAGTGCACACCAAAATCGCAATTGGAATCGCTGGCAATTAGCGATTTGATAAAACAATTTTCAGAGCAAATGTTGAATGAATGAGCATTTTTGAAGCTGAATTGCTCCAAAAAATTCTACATGCAGCACATTTGAGATTGTACTGATGAGGGTCAAAAGCCTGAAACAGGCTGTCTACGTGCGGCCCGGGTTGCTGTGGCTGTGTAATATTTAAAGCTATAGGCTTGCTATACACCAGCAGTTCTGGATGCTTGCTTGGCTTCCAGGAGCAAAAAGAGATAATTTGCATATTCAGTAGTGGTGCATTGTGGGTAACCACACATGTTCACTTATAATAGCTGAATTATTGCAAGTTTCCTTCTGTTTTAAGAAGGCAAATTTCACCAAGCATTGCTTATTAGTAGAAGGTCTTTTTGGTCCCTTTTATCCCCCTATACATTCCTAGTGGTTTGGGTCACCCCGAGCTGCTTGGTTACTCTTTTAAAAAAATCACAAAACTGCTGTGGGAACACCTTTATAGGGTTACATTAGCCAAGCGCTTTCAAAGCGCTGGCAATCTGAAAAGCGCTCAGAAGCGCTCTTAATGTGCACCAGCCCTAAACCTCACTGAGTACTTATCAGCTAGTCACTGTTCCAAATGACTGATGTTAATCCGGACTTGTGTGTATTCAGCCTGCTGTCTTATTGTAAAGCCTTTATTTGTAAAGTCAGGTGAACATAAGCGTTGGTATAAGTTTATATATTGAAATTACAAGTCAGGGTTGTTTCAGAACGTGAGATAGACACAAACAGGTGCTCTTTGGTGCCCATCTGCGCCGTGTTGTGTTTCTTGAAAAGGCTACAGGTGCGATTTAATTGGCTGACACTTTAATTGCTACATGTGAGGCCTGCGGCCATCGGAAACATGGCAGACGTGCCCGGACAGAGATCTGCCTCCCGCCGGTACAATTATGTCCCTTTTTTACCTCTCACTATTCCCAGCACAGCATTGTATCATTCAGAGAAGGCTCTGCATGGCCAGCCTATAGCTGTACACAGGAATGAGGTGATAGGCCTGGAACACACCAGAGGAGTTTTTCTGAGCGTTTTGAGTTTTTAAATCTGCTGCTAATGTTATCCTATGTGTCTGTGCACACTGGAGCAATGAGGTTTTGCAAAAAACCCCATAGCATTACATTGGGAAGAGATTTTGAAACCTCTAGCGTTTGGGCGCTAGAGGTTTCAAAAGCTCTTCCCAATGTAATGCTATGGTGTTTTTTACAAAACCTCATTGCTCCAGTGTGCACAGACACATAGGATAACATTAGCAGCAGATTTAAAAACTCAAAACGCTCAGAAAAACTCCTCTGGTGTGTTCCAGGCCTTACTCAGCAGATCACACATTGTAAGCAATGCAACGGCAACTATAAAGAGAGGGCTATTTTTTTTTTGGCATAGCACACTAGGCAGCTGCCTTGGGCACCACACCTCCAAAGGGAAATTGGCATTGTCGAAAATCGGAATTTCCGTGGAATTGGAAACAAGCATTTCCCACCATCCCTACATCTAAAAACAAAGATGTTCATTTCTTGCTTGCTTGCGAAATTACACTTGGGTGGCTGAGGTAACTTTTGCACATATAAATAACACCACAGAATGGAACAGGAACTGGGGTAAGTGCATAAAAGACTGCATTGTAATATCAATACTCTCTGCAGCGCCACCTGCTGCCCATTTCTGTGAGAATGCAATCATACAGCATTGCATGTCTCTTCCCCTTTGTCAGATGGCGGGGGTTGTACTGAGCTGAACATCCAAATATCAGAAGGCCGATCTGTCACACTTTCTCAGTACTTTTATCTCTGCTCTGTACATTCCAGTGCAGAACAATTACTGTGAGTTCAGCTTGAGTACTTTGTTTTTATGTGCTTATAAAACACAAACCCTTCAAAAATGACAAAAAATCAATGAGTTAGTGCAGTTGTAGAACATTAGTTTAACAGCTCCTACTCTGTGCAGATTATTACTCTTTCTGCACATTCTCATGGCAACAGTACTCCATACCCAATACATGGAGTGCTGTTGCTAAAGCTACAAAAAAAAAAACAATTAGAGCTTCCTGGTAGATATTTCCCTCAGCTCTGCTGTATGATATGTGATTGTGGAGGGGAATGGGATCTGTGTGTGTGTGTGGGGGGGGGGGGGGGTGGTCTCTGTCTGCCTGTGGCCGTGCAGTCAGCCACATATAGCAGTCAGATCAGACCTCAGCTCTCCTATACGAGACATGATTGTGGAGGGGAACGAGATCTGTGTGTGTGTGGGGGGGGTTGTCTCTGTCTCCCCGTGGCTGTGCAGCCAGCCAGTTTATAGTGTGTGTCGTTATTTCACTCCACTGGTTATTTAGGTTATGCGAGTCTGTCTGCAACTGGACCCGTCAGGAACAGGCGACACTCCGCGCCGCCAGATAGCCATCCAGTTCCCTGAATATCACACCAAGAAGCATCCCTCTCCAGTCTCCAGCACACCCCAATGTATATTAGATCGTAAGCTCTTCAGGGCAGCATACAAATAATAATTTCTCTTGGAACGATCCGCACATTCTATAGTGTGCATAATGCAGTATTTATTTGGTTATATGTTATATGAAAGAAGTTATACTTTTTTTTCTGGGGTATGAATTGTAGATTAGTGTTATTTTCCCCAAGAATAGGTAGAAGATGTTCAGTAGGGGTAGTTTCAAACCAGATTAAAAGAAGCCCGAAGTGAAAGATATGGAGGCTGTAACTGGCTGCAGTAGGGTCTGAATCACACACCTAGAACAAGCATGCAGCTAATTCAGTCAGACTTCTGTCAGAGCATGTGATCTGCTGCATGCTTATTCAGGGGCTATGGCTAAATGTATTAAGGCCCTACCACACCGAGTCTGTTGCATTGTGTGGCAACCAATAAATATCACTGCATTCCATGCAATGTAATGTCATTCCTATGGGGCATCTCACATCGTGTGCAGTGCGGTGTTTTCCAGCATAGTAACACACAGCATGCTGAGCATTAACTGGGTAACACGTGCGTTTACAGTAGCAGTGATAATCTGTACAATTAAAGGGGAGGTCCGCACACAGGCTTCAATCTGGAAGATTTGAAGTGTATTGTCCCATCACACACATAAAAACATCTGACCGTACACCAACCATCATTTCGGGGCAATCTGGTCCCCTTTTTTAACCTCCTTAGCGGTATGCCCGACACTGTGTTGGGCATACCGCTCGCTGGCCCCAGGAGTCCCCCATGCTTAATTGGCTGCAAAACCTTTAGCTAGCACTAGGCTAGGTAGTATATGTGGCCGGCACCCCCGATCCCCCCGTTTATACATTACCCAGCCTGGAACCAGCGATCAGCGCAGCCTCCACGCTCAACTCCGGTCTCTCTATGTGGAGGATCGGGTCTGCGCATGACGTCATATCCAATCCTCCCCATAGTGAAGACCGGAGCTGTGCAGGGAGGCTGCACGATCGCTGGAGCCAGGCTGGGTAATGTATAAGTGGGGGATCGGGGGCAATCGGGGGGTGCTGGACACCTGTACTAGCTAGCCTAGTGCTAGCTAAAGGTTTTGCAGCCAATAGAGCAAATTAATTAAGCTGGGGACACAAACTAGCAAAACCTCCTGAGCGGCGTAACGCTCAGGAGGTTAAGGCAAGGGCAGAAAACATACATATATAAATACAAAATAATATGGTAGGACATTAGACTAACTATGACTGTGGTAGGGATTAGAGTGTGAGGTGAGCTCCTCTGAGGGCAGTCAGTGACATGACTATGTACTCTGTAAAGTGCTGCAGAAGATGTCAGTGCTATATAAATACATAATAATAATATGGTAGGACATTAGACTATGACTATGGTAGGGATTACATTGTGAGCTCATCTGAGGACAGTCAGTGACATGACCATGTACTCTGTAATGTGCTGAAGATGTCAGTGCTATATAAATACATAATAATAATATGGTAGGACATTAGACTATGACTATGGTAGGATTAGAGTGTGAGCTCATCTGAGGACAGTCAGTGACATGACTATGTACTCTGTAAAGTGCTGCAGAAGATGTCAGTGCTATATAAATACATAATAATAATATGGTAGGACATTAGACTATGACTATGGTAGGGATTACATTGTGAGCTCATCTGAGGACAGTCAGTGACATGACTATGTACTCTGTAATGTGCTGAAGATGTCAGTGCTATATAAATACATAATAATAATATGGTAGGACATTAGACTATGACTATGGTAGGATTAGAGTGTGAGCTCATCTGAGGACAGTCAGTGACATGACTATGTACTCTGTAATGTGCTGCAGAAGATGTCAGTGCTATATAAATACATAATAATAATATGGTAGGACATTAGACTATGACTATGGTAGGGATTAGATTGTGAGCTCCTCTGAGGACAGTCAGTGTGATAGTGACATGACTATTTATGAAAGTACTGCAGAAGATGTTGGTGCAATATAAATACAATATGTGTAATTCTGCTCATATTTGTTTTTCTATTGATGTGAAGACTTTCTAAACTACCTGAAATAATACCAATTACCCTGACTTTGGACCAGAGCCGGGACAAGGTCCTCCAGCACCCAAGGCTGAGACACCAAAGTGCACCCCCCCATCCCTGCCACCCCAGCCTTCACACACTGATTGCTATTAGACTAAGAGGCGCCACAGGGCCCACAACCTCCCCAACACCTTAATATCTAGTTATATGGCTTGCAGTCACTGCCATGTATCCCCTTTTCTTATTTCTTTCTGCTTCAAACACAATTAGGAATGACAGCTGAATGAATTATGCGCCCCCTCCTACACTGCGCCCTGAGGCTGGAGCCTCTCCAGCCTATGCCTCGGCCCGGCCCTGCTTTGGACTATGGTAATTACCACCTCAGCTCTGTCTGTCATTTGCTTTTCCACTGACTGTCCTGAAGTGTTACATTATGGGAGTAGCCCTATAATATTTCTATGACATCCACATTACTGCTCTCTCTTGTTTTTCTATTGAAGTGACGCTCACTTGGATTAGGCAAAGATTCCTGAAATGAAACCAATTTCTCTGAGTTTGGACTCTGGTAATTACCATCTCCCCTGGGTCTGTCATTTCTATTTCCAATGACAATATGAAGCGATGGATTATGGGAGAAACTATGTAGACAATATTTAGGTTCTTTATGATTGCTTACATTTCTTTTTCTATTGACGTAAAAGACCTTCATTAGGCAAACCTGCCACAAATGACACCAAATTCTCTGACCATGGACTATAGTAATTACCATCTTAGCTGGGTCTGTCAGTTTTGTGAAGCGTTGCATCATGGGAGTAACTGTGTAGAGAATACACACAACATTCATAGCACTCAGTGGCGTAGCAATAGGGGTTGCAGAGATACCGACCGCATCGGGGCCCTTGGTCCAGAGGGGCCCCATGGGGCTCTTCCTCAAAAAAAGTATTAGCTGTTTATGAGTCTATGGATGCTGTCACAGGAGCCCTAGTGGCTGACCGCACTTAGTCTTCTAAACGGTGCCAGCGCACAGATCGTGCGAACTCTGGTCGCAGTCAATGCGCAGGAACCGTTAAGAATTAGCCGCAGACAACTCAGAAGGGAGCCTGTGAGACACGGGTAATTACAACGTACACACGATTCCACGGTATCTGCCACCACCACTGGTATGGGCCAGTGGACCCGATTTACTGACTGACTAGTCCTGCGAATAAAACGGTTAAACACACGGTATTCTGTCTAGCCAACAACAAACAAACAGTAGCGTATCTTCAGAGACCCGGGATCAGTTCTGTGTGTGCTGATAAGCAGGGTAGCGGAACAGTGAATGACTTGGAGGAAGTCTTTTATTCACAGCAATATAAATAATTAATATATACAGACAATTATTAAAATCAACAATTATTAAAACAGTAATAGCCAGTATAAAAAATAAAAGAAGGGAGAAAAATACTTAGTTCCTGGAAAGATGTCCTTTAGTGGGAAAACTTGTAAAGTTCCTGGTTTCAATCAAAGTCCAGAGTTCAGACCAGGTGGATGCCAGCATATCCTCAAGCTGGCACCGATGAGTTCAAGATGTTTTCAGGGTGGAGGACTCAAGCCCGCCTGCTGGCTCTGTGCTTTTGATGAAGCTGGTTTGGGGGTGTGGCAATGCCGGCCCCCTCTGAGCTACCAGCAAATGACAGTTCATTCCCTCTGAGAGATTTTAGAGCGAAACTTATGAATTGCTGTAACTCCTGAACCATACACGTTACATTTAGGGGGGTAACAGCTTCATACTTGGAGGAAAATACAGATTAATATGATATCCGACATGGCTAGTGCAGCAGATCAGGGTCCTGGGTAGATTCATACCTGGGTTGTAGGGGCCCCGGGCCCCTCTCAACTGGTATCAAGAGATCCAGCATGACCCTACGGATCCAATGATACCGCTCTCATAACCACCCTATTTATTGTACTCTGTAAATGGGCAAAAGATTATATAGTACATTCATTTCTTCCTGCTAAGGCTGGAGTCAGCCTGACTGGAGTCCAGCTGTGTCTGCTTCTTGGGATCTCCCTCTATGAAAGGAACCTTATGGTTCCTGTAATTAGCATCTGGATGTGAAATCAGCTGGGACAAGCTTTCTGAACTCAAGGGTTTGCCCCTGCTCGTTAGCATATCAAAAGAGCCATCCTGCAGTTAAGGTGATGCTATTTCTCTGCTGAGAAAGGACTGCAGACCTCCTACACAATAAATCCAGATTCTATCGATTTGAAGCGCAATCGATGCAGAGAATCGAGTGCGATCGCTTTTTCTTCACGCGCGGTTACAGGACGCGCCTGCGGCACCGCAACCGTCCGTGACAGAGGCGTTAAAGGAACACTATCAATTACCATGTTTTTTTTAATTGAGATAAGAATTGTTTGGGAAGTGCTGCATTTCACTGGCAACCTCTTTCCTTACTATTGTCAAAATACTTTCACACTTTACTGACAAAAACTGACCGCAGAATGAACCATAAGGAGAGGGGAAATTCCCCTCACACGTCATCTGTTAACCCTGTGTGTAACGCTGTGTGCCAGAGAAAGCTCTCAACAGCTGCAGCTGCCTGTGTCTTGTTTCTCTGACTGAAGTGTCTGAAGAGAGTAGAGGAAATGTAACTTGTTATAAACATTTGTAATTGTCTGTGACACCACAGCTTTTCATACTTTTTTTTTTACTTTCAGAGAAAAATACTCTGTAGTGTGATATGCAATACTGGCTGTGCATTGAAGCAGACACCCCTTCTGCAATTGGTTTGTCCCAAATATAGCTAAATCCTACACAATACATTAAAACTTTTGCCTCTGATATTTAACACGAAAAGTAGAAAAAAATGTTTACACAGCTACTTATACATTTTTTGTACATACAGTATATTTGTATATTGTCATTTCAGAACACTTTGGTATTGATAGTGTTCCTTTAAAGGGAACCCGAGGTGGGTTCTAAGAATCCTAATAGCAGACAAAGGCTGGCTGTGCATATAATCACAAGCCTCTGTTGCTATGAATCGTCCCTCCAGGGCCCCCCTGAGCTCTGCCCCCCATAAATCACAGCCGCGCTGTCGACATGCAGCGTGTCACCAGTCGACTGTTTATAATTGCCTATCAATCTCCGCCGCTCCCCCGCCTCCTCCATAGCTCCGGTCCCCGCCCGCGTCCCTTCCCTCCAATCAGCGGGGAGGGAAGGGACGCAGGCGGGGACTGCAGCTATGGAGGAGGTGGGGGAGCGGCGGAGATTGAAAGGCAATTGTGAAAACTGTTGGCTGGTGACACGCTGCATGTCGACAGCGCGGCTGTGATTTATGGGGGGCAGAGCTCAGGGGGGCCCTGGAGGGACATTATATAGTAAAAGAGACTCGTGATTATATGCACAGCCAGCCTCTGTCTGCTATTAGGATTCTTAGAACCCACCTCGGTTTCTCTTTAAGTAAACCAAGGACCTTATCTATTTGCCATAAATACCTCACATTCCTTGCAAGATCCCTTGTAATTACTGTATTTGGATGACACTTCTATTTACAAAACAAAAACTATTTATCTTCATCTAATTGTATGTTCTAACATTGTCAGTCAACAGGAATAGAGACTGAAGAAGGCCTACTAGCGGAAAGCTTATGGTTTTTCTTTTAAATTAGCCAATACATGGTATTATTCTGATTCAAAATGTCCTGTCTGTCAGCAGTTTGCTAGCTAGTACCTTTTAAAGAATGCAAGTCAACTAGCCAAGTACATCTGTAGGTAACTTTTCTTCAATAATAGCACCATCATTTGGACAATCTGCTCTGCTCAAAAGCCTCTGAGTTCTGTTTATGATGTTTACATTTGGTTCCTACCATTGCTGAACTAGTTAGCTTTAATTTTATCACCTGAAATAAGCAAAAAAGATCCAAAGCTCGCCATGGACCCCACCAGCCAGCCATCGTGCCCCCTTGGTGCCCACCCAAAAATTTGAAGCAGGAGCCACCATTGATAATAAAGATGGCGGCCACCTGACCCTCCTCACGCCAGGTTCCTTATAATGATATCTCGGTGACAGAGGCACTCTTGCTCTCTGTTTAGCTGATTTCTCCATAATTGCGCCACCTGCAGAGGCCACAGATGACTGAGCGGATGAGTTCTCTTCCCAGCTGCCGAAATTCTTTATTTGGTGAAGCAAAAAATAGTAATGAGGAGAAGCGGCCATATGGGGGGAATAGCAAGACGTGCGGCTGCGGACCTGCTTGGCTGGTAAATCGCTCCATATGGGAAGAAGCGTTTCGCTCTGCAATCCCGAGTCATCGGAGTGACAGGCGGGGGATCAGCTGACAGAAGAGGAAACGTTTATCGTTATACGGGTGCTACGCTGACATCGACACGCCCGCCGCCATGCTGCCGCCTCTCTCATTCTGTTTCCCAAATACAAGTAGGAAGTATTTTATAAGCAGAAACACCGGCGTTGGAGGAGCGATCTGCAAAATGGTTACTTACAGAACTGAAAGAAATACTAAGTAAATAAATGACTGTTCAGTATATAAGTGTTGTTGGCTGTATCTTCTCGGCCATTGTTTTCTTTATTTTTAAAGGATACCTGAGGTGACATGTGACATGATGAGAGATAGACATTGGTATGTACAGTGCCAAGCACACTAATAACTATGCTCGGTTCCTTTTTTTCTTTCTCTTCCTGAAAGAGTTAAATATCAGGTATGTAAGTGGCTGACTCAGTCCTGACAGGAAGTGACTGCAGTGTGACCCTCACTGATAAGAAATTACAATTATAAAACCCTTTCCTAGCAGAAAATGGTTTCTGAGAGCAGGAAAGAGATAAAAATGGTCAATAGTTCATAGATTTTAGCTCTGGCATACTGAAATGAATGTGTCATTGAGCAAAAACAATAAAACAGTTAAAACTTAAAAAGTAGATTGAAACATAAAATAAAAATGTGGCATATGTTAAAAAGTCATTTTTAGGAGAAGGAAGATAGATACAATCGTTTATTTCCACTTCGGGTGTCTGTACCTGCACAGGACAGAAGGAAAACACAGAGAAATGCACCCTGCATGTATTTAGAGAGTTTAGCCTGTCTAATTCCCCCTCTTCTGTGACCAGCCACAAGTGTAATTTGATCTCTCAGCTGCCATGGCAGAGCAGCTAATATGTAAACATAGGATGTTAACCCCATGCTTCTATGAAAGAAGGAAGTAGACAAACTGCAGATTTATTGCAGGATTTGTATCAGCTGTAGCAAAGAAAGGTTTTCCTGTAAAGGTTATTACGCTGTTGTTCTGAGTTCTGTTCCGCTTTAAATCTGGCAGTTTTGGAAAAATAGCACCTCAGGACAATTCCTTGTTCGCCTTGCCAGTTGCCACGGTCATTTTACGATCTGGGTGCATCATTTTATGGGTCAAGGTGCCCATCAGTGATGCAAAAATACAGACAATCTTTTTCACATTCATTTTCGCAAAAATAATGTAAAATTCATTTTTCCACAACTTTTTGCATTGGAAAGAAAAATGTGTTTTCTTTGACCATATTGGTAAAATACAATGTATGCTCGCAAATATTTTCTCACCCGAATTGCTTTTTTCGAACGAGACCATGGAGGCCTGGAGGGGGAATATTAATTAACACCACCAGGAGATTAGCAGAGTGAGACGTTTTTTGACGCCCTATTTGCATGTATGCTACCCACAATGCATCTTTCTAACCTCGGGGCCTGTCTTCCTGTGCCCCATGCAAACTCCTCCCTTTTCTCTCCAGCCCTGATTGGCTAGCTGGTCATTTCAGAACAACCCCCTCGTCCTCGAGTTGCAAAAACCCATCTTGATGGCCCTTCTGCAGCTTGCAGCGTATGTCGGTCCTGGCTAGATGAAAAAACACCAATAAACCTTGTAATACATGGAGCTGAACTGAAGGGCTGGCAGCTTTTTTCACTTCAAAAATTAATTTTCCTTTTAAAGGGAACCAAGCACCACTTTATTTTTCCAGTTTCTAAAAGCTGTAGGAGCTGCCAGGGGCATAACTTGAAATCACTGGGCCCCACGCGAAAATTTGAATGCCCCCCCCCCCCCCCATTATAGCAGGTGGTTTTAGCGCACAGAGCTCACCGCAGGATACCCTCAGTACAGATAGCCAGGTATAGGTTCCCGCCCTAAATATAGCCAGGTACAGGTGCCCATCCCCAGTATAGCCAGGTATAGGTGCCCTCAGTATAGCTAGATATAGGTGCTCCCAGTATAGCCAGGTATAGGTGCTCCCAGTATAGCCGCCCCCAGTATAGCCAGGTATAGGTGCCCTCAGTATAGCTAGATATAGGTGCTCTCAGTAAAGCCAGGTATAGGTGCTCCCAGTATAGCCAGGTATAGGTGCCCTCAGTATAGCTAGATATAGGTGCTCCCAGTATAGCCGCCCCCGGTATAGCCAGGTATAGGTGCCCTCAGTATAGCTAGATATAGGTGCTCCAAGTATAGCCAGGTATAGGTGTTCCCAGTATAGCTAGATATGGGTGCTCTCAGTATAGCCAGGTATAGGTGCTCCCAGTATAGCTAGATATAGGTGCTCTCAGTATAGCTAGATATAGGTGCTCCCAGTATAGCCAGGTATAGGTGTTCCCAGTATAGCCGCCCCCAGTATAGCTAGGTATAGGTGCCCTCAGTATAGCTAGATATAGGTGCTCTCAGTAAAGCCAGGTATAGGTGCTCCCAGTATAGCCAGGTATAGGTGCCCTCAGTATAGCTAGATATAGGTGCTCCCAGTATAGCCGCCCCCGGTATAGCCAGGTATAGGTGCCCTCAGTATAGCTAGATATAGGTGCTCCAAGTATAGCCAGGTATAGGTGCTCCCAGTATAGCTAGATATGGGTGCTCTCAGTATAGCCAGGTATAGGTGCTCCCAGTATAGCTAGATATAGGTGCTCTCAGTATAGCTAGATATAGGTGCTCCCAGTATAGCCAGGTATAGGTGTTCCCAGTATAGCCGCCCCCAGTATAGCTAGGTATAGGTGCCCTCAGTATAGCTTGATATAGGTGCTCTCAGTAAAGCCAGGTATAGGTGCTCCCAGTATAGCCAGGTATAGGTGCCCTCAGTATAGCTAGATATAGGTGCTCCCAGTATAGCCGCCCCCGGTATAGCCAGGTATAGGTGCCCTCAGTATAGCTAGATATAGGTGCTCCAAGTATAGCCAGGTATAGGTGCTCCCAGTATAGCTAGATATGGGTGCTCTCAGTATAGCCAGGTATAGGTGCTCCCAGTATAGCTAGATATAGGTGCTCTCAGTATAGCTAGATATAGGTGCTCCCAGTATAGCCAGGTATAGGTGCTCCCAGTATAGCCGCCCCCAGTATAGCTAGGTATAGGTGCCCTCAGTATAGCTAGATATAGGTGCTCCCAGTATAGCCAGGTATAGGTGCTCCCAGTATAGCCGTCCCCAGTATAGCCAGGTATAGGTTCCCGCCCTAAATATAGCCAGGTACAGGTGCCCATCCCCAGTATAGCTAGATATAGGTGCTCTCAGTATAGCCAGGTATAGGTGCTCCCAGTATAGCTAGATAAAGGTGCTCTCAGTATAGCCAGGTATAGGTGCTCCCAGTATAGCTAGATATAGGTGCTCTCAGTATAGCCAGGTATAGGTGCTCCCAGTATAGCCAGGTATAGGTGCCCCCAGTATAGCCAGGTATAGGTGCTCCCAGTATAGCCAGATATAGGTGCCCTCTGTATAGCCAGGTATAGGTGCTCCCAGTATAGCCAGGTATAGGTGCTCTCAGTATAGCCAGGTATAGGTGCTCCCAGTATAGCCAGGTATAGGTGCCCCCAGTATAGCCAGGTATAGGTGCCCTCAGTATAGCTAGATATAGGTGCTCTCAGTATAGCCAGGTATAGGTGCTCCCAGTATAGCTAGATATAGGTGCTCTCAGTATAGCTAGATATAGGTGCTCTCAGTATAGCCAGGTATAGGTGCTCCCAGTATAGCTAGATATAGGTGCTCCCAGTATAGCTAGATATAGGTGCTCTCAGTATAGCCAGGTATAGGTGCTCCCAGTATAGCCAGTCATGAGTGCCCTCAGTATAGCCAGGTATAGGTGCTCCCAGTATAGCCGTCCCCAGTATAGCCAGGTATAGGTTCCCGCCCTAAATATAGCCAGGTACAGGTGCCCATCCCCAGTATAGCTAGATATAGGTGCTCTCAGTATAGCCAGGTATAGGTGCTCCCAGTATAGTTAGATATCGGTGCTCTCAGTATAGCCAGGTGTAGGTGCTCCCAGTATAGCTAGATATAGGTGCTCTCAGTATAGCCAGGTGTAGGTGCTCCCAGTATAGCTAGATATAGGTGCTCCCAGTATAGCTAGGTTTAGGTGCCCCCAGTATTTCCAGGTATAGGTGCCCACAGAATAGCCAGTCATGAGTGCCCACAGTGTAGCCAGGTATAGGTAGCCAGTGAGGTGCCCCAGGCCCAGGGTCGCAGTGCATGAAGGTAGAGCAATGGCCACACAAAGCGGCAGGGAGGGGGCCCACTCCGCCCCCTCCCCCCCCTCACCTCGGGCTGGCAGCACAAGCGGGCAGGAACATGGAACACAGACAT